>NW_015152000.1:94987-97115 GCF_000732505.1 Cyprinodon variegatus | reverse complement strand
TTTCAGCTTCTCTCGGTAAGGTTGCTATAAGGGGTTTCACTTCCGTGACTCGACCTTTCAATCATCCGCACTACGATTGTGATGATAGTTCCTGTGCCTGTGCCTCCTCACTGGTTCTTTACATGGGAGCAAGTTATTTACTAATCTTAACTCAAACTGGGTAAAACCATATAAAAAGAACTATAAAAAACAGGAGTAAAAAATGACAGAGTTTATTCCAGGTCAGGTCGTTACAGGACAGAGAAAAATGCTTGGAGCTTGCACAGCTGTGAGCTCAAAAATCACGTCCGCGAGCGTCCGGCAAAGTTTGAGCCCCGAACAAGGTCATCTCCTGCTTCTTATAGCTCATGGGTCTATGTGTTGCATCATGTTGATGTTTAGCTGTCCGTATCAGAAACTGACACGCCATCCATGTCTTGAACTTCATGCAGCTTGCTCCTATGCTTCAGGGTTACAGATAGCTCTCCTCTATCTGACCGGCTCCAAGATGTTCCCATATTCTGTGTATTTCTAACGACACGAAGGCTGTCCTGATTAGATGACCTCTGTACACATAGTGACATCCACAATGTGAAGGGAGGTCTTCTACTCTGTCTTAATCTGGCTAACAGAATAACAATGCACATGATGTATAAAAGAATAAACCTAACACTTGCACGACTGGAAATTTGCCCCGTAAAGGGCAACAAATTGCACAGCGTAAGCCCGTCTTCAGGGCACAGGTCTCGAGCGCCCAGAGCTCTCCTATACCTCACCGAAATACCGATCACCGATGCCACAAAAAATCAAATGATGCTTTACTTGTCATTAAAGATTAAATATTTATTTTGCATATCTAATATATATATATATAAATATATTTTTTTTAATAAAAATTGAAATATTTTAATTTTATAATTTAATTTTGATTTGTTTATTTTATGTCTAAATGAAGGTCATTAGCTGGGTGGGGCGGCGCCCTCTATTGGCCAGCCACCACTGCAATACAGTAGAGTACTCAGATTTTACCCAGTCTGACTGCTGTCACCTTCTGACAATCGTTGTTCCTCCAGTGCTATGAATGGATGAGTGAATAAATGAAATATAAACATCAGAGGATTCTTTATGCCAGGTTCACTTTGATGACTGAGTTTGGTGTTTCTCTTCCATCCATGGTGTTACTGCCAGCTCATCTGTTTTGTTTCTCCCTTCTACATATTTTAAATATAGAAAATGTTTTTCTTCTTTAAAAGAGATATATGGTCTGGGTGTGATGTAACAACAGCCTATTATAAGCGAGAAATAAAATACAGATGTTAACTTTTCATGAGAGACGGATCTGATCTTTAACATCAAGCTCCGAGGAAATTTAGAGGGAAGAGTTGGTCAGGCAATCCAGCTTTACACGTTTTCCATCAGATGTAGGTAAAATCAAAATAGAGTAGAGGAACCAGACCCTTTAAACAGCATTCTCATCATTTCACATCTCTAAGAACAAAACAGCTAAAAAAACAAGGAATTACTAAAAGTTGGGATTCGCTCTTTCTGATTATTTTGACCTAAAAGAAATTGACCTCAGAGGCAAACAGCATCCAGAACCAATGATTAATCTGCCCTTAAGAGACATACCAGCAGTAAAATGTTTAGTACAGTAAGTCTGAAGACACGGAGAACAGGCCCAGAAACAATGTGACCTTTACTGCTGGAAGAATCTATTTCAAGCAGATGGCCATAATTTTGGCATCTGGAGCTCGCAAGCATTTGTTTTACTGTCTATGATATTAAAAGTTGTTGTGTCAGACCGTCCCATTTTTTTTGACTTGGGAACTGGGACAAATTTTAAACAGGAATAAATAGTTACCACATGTCTTATCTGGATGTACAAAATGTCCCTTAGCCACCATTAGAGTAGGCAAACACTAGACAACGAGGCTCACAGCGGCTTTCAGAGGAACCGAACGTCACTATGGCTTCTAGAGGTACTACACATCACTATGGCTTCTAGAGGTACCACACATCACTATGGCTCTCAGAAGAACCACACGTCACTATGGCTACTAGAGGAACCACACGTCACTATGGCTTCTAGAGGAACCACACATCACTATGGCTCTCAGAAGAACCACACGTCACTATGGCTACTAGAGGA
>NW_015152000.1:94109-94977 GCF_000732505.1 Cyprinodon variegatus | reverse complement strand
TTAATCACACGCAGGAAGAAAGATGCACAAATTGCTCTGTGCAAAAGTGTCACAAACACATTAAGTTGGACCGTTTCAACCACAACACCAAACAAATTACTGAAAAAAAAGTTACGCCAACATTTCCCCGACTAAATAAAACAAGCTTCAAGTAGCCTTACAAAGCCAACATTTTCACGATGAACCGAGTGAGTATTTACAAGCTTAACCATGCTACAAACACATACTTGTTGCTCACGTGTTTAACTGAGTGAACCTTGTTTAGGCTAGATTAATTTAAAGTTGGGGATTTGAATCTGAATTTGTGATACAGACTCCAGGTTTACTTTCTGTACATAAATGTTGCCCTTCTGAGGCTTTGTGAAAGTAAATCTGTGATTTCCATGGTCCAATACTGTGTCACAAACCTAAAAAAAAATAATGTACCAGTTTAATAATGGACAGTCTATTAGTCAGCTTTGTATTTTTTGAATATATACAAACTACTTATTTTCTGAGAATGTGTTTATTTAAGATGAACTATGCAAATGAACAGACATCTAAAAAAAAGTAGACTATATTATATTGTTTTCCATGTGAATCCCAGATTGTTAATTCTTCTTTGACTTTTCTAAAAAGTGCTTTAACTCAGTCCTAGCTGTCTTTATCCATGCTGCGTCAGATCCTGACATTTAAAAAAGGAGGCAGGGAAAGTAGAATAAAGCCTTAACCTCGCTGCATGCAGTTAGCCAATCCTTGGAGCTAAACCAGGTCCTGGAAAAAGAGCGATTGAAGCGTCTCCATCTGTCTTTGGACTGCTGATTAATTTTGATGTTTGGCTGATCAGGTCCAAACAGTTTCAGCTTCAGCTTCTCTCGGTAAGGTTGCT
>NW_015152000.1:81835-90040 GCF_000732505.1 Cyprinodon variegatus | reverse complement strand
TGGAGCCTTCTGTTGGAGCAGTAGCTTATCTGTTATTTTAGCTGACAGAAAGCGACTGGATCAGCTGATCAGGAAGGCCAGCTCTGTGATTGGGTGCCCTCTGGACTCAGTGCAGTAGGAGGGAAACAGACGGATCCTAACTAAAAGAACATCTCTGTTGGATAATGTCTCCCACCCCATGCATGAAGCTGGTGCTGAACTGGAGAGCTCCTTCAGTGACAGACTGCTGCATCCTAAATGCACCAGGGAGCGTTATCACAGATCCTTCCTCCCAGCAGCTGTAAGACTTTATAACCTCCACTGTTCCCAACAACCTTGATAAGTTGTAAATTCACGCAGATTTTACCTTTGTCAGTTAAATAACCTGCTGCTGTCATTTTGCACATCTCTGATGTTGCTGCTATTTTCAAATATCCATTATTGTTAAAATGTCCATAGTTTTTATATTGTTAAAACACTTTACAGTAGTTTATTTTTTAACTTTTAACTCCTCACTATTACGTTATTATAAATTTTTCTAAGGTCCATATTTGTGTGATTATTTTTTCTATAATCTTTTTGCTGCTGTAAACACCAGAATTTCCCCATTGTGGGACAATAATGGGATTTTCTATTCTGTTCTATTGTAGACTTGGGCAGATTTATTTAGTCATTTTGTATATACAAGTGTAAACAAAAAGAAATTTCGTTTAGAACAGCTCTAGACAATTTCTTAAAGTGCAGCCTTGATAAAGTAAGCAGCAGTTGTTGTTGAGCTGCTACTACTGCCTCCAGCTCCTGAAGCGCTCGCTTCTCCTGGTTCAGGGGAGGAAGAGGACGATGATGATGATGTTGTGATGGTGGTAGCCCCCTTGGAGAGTAGGATTGATGGAAGCGGGGGTCTGTCGGGATTTTTCTTTAGCTTCGCAGCTTCGCAGTTAGCCCCCCTCTGCAGCTTCGCTTTCTCCATCTTCCTCCTCCGTCCGTTATTTTTCGCAGCCGCCTCGCCGACATCCGTCCGCAGCACTCCGCAGCTCCCCAAACGGTCAAAAATGTCAGCATTCAAAATACCTTGTGACCATAAATGCAGGCCCAGTGTTTATATCGTTTTAAGAGGTATATTTAGTGAAATTGTCGAGAGGAGCTGGTCTTGAAGTGCCGCCATGGTAACCAAAAAAAAAAAAGGTTGCCCCTCGGTTTAAAGCTCTTCCTGTTTGGATGCCACCTCATGNTAGCCAGGATAGGAGAGATATGGTTATCCAGTTGTGTCATTGATTCTGCTGGGTTTTCCTTGGAAAGGGAAACCTTTGTTGTGAACTGGGGCTATTCTCTAATGTATAGCCCCAGTTTACAATTTATCCATCCATACATACATAGTGTATTACATAAATGTAGGGCTGAGGCAATTAATCGGATTAATGCTAATTAATCGATTATTTAAAAAAATCATGAACTAATTTAGTAATTGATTAATAATTAACTGGAGTATATTGACTCTAAAACACCCTTTAGCTGACAGAGTTGCCCACTTAGAGCAGGAATTAGACCAAGATTGTAAAAATATATATAAACATTTTCATTTAACATTAGAAAACGCATTTGTCTGTCAATCTGCTCTATCCAGAACTCTTCTAGTTGAAAATTTGTAGTTTAAACTGGTTTCATTTTGTAAAACGCCTTCTTAAAGGAACCTTTGGCCATCCGATCATTAATCAATTAATTGAAAAAATAATCGACAGATGAATCGATTTGTAAAATAATTGGAAATATCTAATAGGTTAATGTGATTAAGGATTTTTACCTGAATCAGTACAGCATGTTGTCATTGAGTGCATGTCTTTGAACCAGAAAGATAACAGCTGTAAGAAGCCATGTATGTAAAATTAGAATAAACTTTACAACTGAATATATTTTTAGAATTGGTATAATTAAATCATCAAGTTACTTTTTTTTTTTTTTAAGATAAAAAAAAACCCTTTAGAAAGCATCTATGTACTGTTTTTTTTTTCCTTTTGCTCTCCTGTTCACACTCCAATCCACTAAGTGGCAGTATTGCAACACCCTAGCGTGTTTACCAAAACATCTGTAGAAGAACCCGGTGGGCGTTAATGGCGGAGCACGGAAGCACAGCAGCTATGACTACAGCCTTAAAAGTCTTCAACAGGTTCCTGTATTAACAAAGATCCAAGCAAACGCATTGGGGAAGGTATTTATTCAGAACTAAGACCATGCACTCATGAACAATAGTCCATTAATTCGTATCGAATTATTTGGAGGCTAACGTTAGCCAACTAGCTGTCGGAGCTGCCTCGAAAATGGCTGTTGGGTTGTGTTTAATGCATGTATGTGCAGTGGAGGGGGTTATTTTCAGCAAGCGACGCTCGTATATTAATTGCTTTCATCGAAGTACTGGACGTGTTTTGCAGTGTACACAGATTAAAGTCAGTGCACCACACATTACAGTGTCTAACCGCTAGCTGCTGGCGAACAAGTTCCTGCTCTCGCGAGCTTTCAGGTTAGGTGCTGGTGAACCAGTCCCTGCTCTCGCGAGCTTTCATCTAGCTACTGCTGAACCAGCCTCTGCCCCTTAAAACAGTAGACCCCGCATCGACAGTTTTCTGCTATGAGCCCTGACGTGATTTGTAGTCGCCATCTTGGAGCGGTCAACAGCTCCCCTCAGTGTAATGTGTTGAGTAGGCACAGAATCAATTTTAATCAACTTTAACTCTTAATATTGAACTAAATTTCAAGTTTTTTTTGTTTTGTTTTTCTGAAAACAAATATTTAAATCATTTAAATATCCCTTTTGGGGTTAAGAGTAATATAATATTTTGATGGGAGGTATGCATGCTGCAAAGCACTGCCACTGTTACATTTTCATATATTCTTTTATTACTATATAAATAATGATATTTATACAGTTATATATATATATATATACCTGTATAAATATACTGCAAAAATGTCCAAAGCTGTATCTATTATTTATTCTTCAGATGCACAGTATTAGTATCGGTAATGTCTTACAAAGCACTGACTAGTACATAAAGTTATCCCTTGAGCTGTGGTACGATTCAAACAAAAACAGTGCTGAGGTACTCTCCTTCTGCTGGTTAGGATAGCAGGTCAACCTCCCCCACATGGCGCCCGTAAATCCTGCTGGCATCAGTCAATGTGGGGTCTACTCTTATATTATGTCTGTGTGTAGCGCTGGCTGCTCTGCAGATATCGGTGGACTGCTGAGCATGTATTCACACAGGGAGTGGCAGCAAAGGGGCTTTTTTTTCTGATGGTGAATGTCATGTTTCACCTGTGAACTCACTCACTATCAGGAAAACCTGCACTGAAGACTCAGTGGTTAGCAACCTGATCGTAGCGGGAGTGAATTGGACCGCTAACTGTTCCTGGAAGATAAAACATACATTCATCTGCTTATTGCTGCACTCTCATTTTCATCTCTATACTGAGTTTCTCCATTATTTATGGTGGTCCCCTCTCTATACGTTTGTTTCTCTAGGCTACCTACCTTGATTCACTCCCTAAATAATAAACACTTTAGTGTTTCTTAATAATGTGTTGAAATATTAATTTCTGCTAACTCTCTCCTACTTCTGCATTTGTTCCAACTAACTCCCAGAAATACGGAGCTGAGCTATTTTTAGCTCCGCCAGGTCAAGATTCTCCATTGCGATTTCTGGCTGGCTCATTGTTTATTCTGACACACGGGCATCATCGATGGACATCAAACACACTATTCAGTTAATTTTGATAGAAGAAAATGTAATTTTATCAGTTGTTATTTGTTAGCAGGTCTAAGTATTTTTGCTTTGCAACTGAACAAGAAAAACCGATTGAAATCTTTTTCAGAAAAGAAAAATCAGCTTTGAACGTTTACTGGAAGGTTCTCATAAGTGTTTATAAGAATGAATGCTGTCATCATGATACTCAGATGGAGCAGAACCCATCTTCTGGCTGAAAAAAAATATATATACATATGGAAAGATCCTGGAGAGATGCTAGAATAATAAACTTTAAATGTCAATCTGTGTAATTTAGAGATCTATACAGTTAGGAGCAGGCTGTCCTGAATGCAACGCTTGGTCGCTGCTCCTGCACTGCATTGCCTCCATAACGGCATGTTATCAGGCTCTGTGAGGTGTGTGGAGCCAGTGAAATCTAAAGCATTCAGGACAGCAGGCCTCAAGGACAAACATTCAAACCCAGTTTCCTCTTCAGATACTAGATCTTCCTGCTGAGACTCTGCTAATGGAATTTCACCTAAAACAGATCGTATATCACTAATGAAATTGTGTAAAAATAGATGAGTCTAGATGATTGTTTTACACCTGTGCTGTAGAAGCATTTGTTAATGAATTAGTTTAAAGTGGCTCATGGTCTCATCCCTCCTGGGAACACGGCTGGTGGTGGATGCATATCTACTCAGAGTTTGGGATTGGAAAGGCTGGATATGTGGTACAGTGTTTTATGATGTTGTAGTTTATATACGTGTGTTTGCAGAGGCACGTCATTTTGTGGAGGAAACCTTTCTCAGAATGTACAGGACTCTTGATCGTGATGTCATGGATCACTTTATTATCTGGATGTAAGCGTGCTTTTTGGCACTAGACGTGTCCAAGCAAACTGAAATATAAAACCCATCTGTTTTCTTTCCAGGTCTGATCTTAGTTCTAGATATTTAATATTTCTTTTAGTTTCAAACAGCAGACAGCCATGTATGTTAGTGTAAACATGTATGGCTTTGCATGTTTGATATTACTTCATATTTGCTCTGTTGTGTTTAGATGATGTAAAAAAAACGGTTGATTTCTATTTGTTGTCTGATTTTTCAAAGCACAGGGAAAGGTTGGTGAATAAAATAAAGTTGAGTCAGTTTATAGATTAGGCTAACAGTGTGCAGACATGGCTGGGAGGGTTCTTGATTTTAGTGTCACTAAAATAAGTCAGGATGTATCTAGATCACCTCAAACCAACTTAACTGTTCAGAAGGTTTAATGAGGAAAAACAAAGACTTTGCATGATGGCTGCTCTTGATATGAATAATTATAATAGTATATTTCTGCTTTCCACCTCAGCCTCTCTGTGCACAAAGACAGTAACGGTTTACTCCTTGCTCCCGCCCTGTGTTGGGAGCACAGAGCCACACTCTCCACCAGCGGCCCAGCCAGAGGGAACCATTTCATTTTTGGACCTGTGCTTGCTGCTCTCCGATTGGCTCAGATTGAGACTCAAACACAGATTGCTCTCCGGCAGATTGCTCTGCTAGCTTCCATCGTTTGTGGCCATCAGAGTGATCTTGCGGCAGTAGTACCTCTTAACCTGGCCCTGCTGGGTCTTTCTACTCGACAGCAGGTGTCGACGTTGGGGCTAGAAGTCACGACGAACGGACAGATTTCTGCCATCGCACAGCCACGTCTGTCTGCTGCCATGTTTCACCAGCAGCAGGGCCCTCAGCAGTTTCCAAACCCATCTAGACCTCCTCATCATCAGCCAAATGCAGGTCAGCATCCAAACCACCCCAACATGCAGGGAATGGGGTTCCAGTTTCCTCGTCCAAACCAACTCCCAGATGAGCTGGAGTCTGCCCTTGCTATCAGGGGCAGCAGAGATGTGGATCATCGCCAAATGGATCACATGAACCAGTCAAACCAGAATCAAGGTTCAGCCGCAGGGATGGGTCAACACGGAGGCTATGGTTCCCAACCGATGTTGCGTCCTGCTGATAATCAGCCTGGCCACCAGCAAGGAGTCGACTGGTCAAACTACCCACCTCCATCCGCGCTGTTCGCACCGACTCAGCACCCACCTCAGAGCAGCCAAGAGGGAACCAGACTACCCAACTGGAATCCTCCCATCGGCGACTCCCAGTCTCCTCAACCTCGACAGTTGCTTGGTGATGGAGGCAGGGCGGAAGGTCAGGGGATGTACACACCGGAGAGCGCAGGGAGCATCTTGGCTAGCTTTGGACTCTCTAATGACGACTTGGAAGTGCTGAGTCATTACCCAGACGATCAGTTAACCCCCGATACATTACCGTTCATACTCCGTGACATCCAGCTCAACAAGTCCGGCAAGAAGTCATCTTCAGCTTCGTCCTCATTATATCCTCCCAACATGCCTCCTCCTCATACCTCACAGTCCGCTGAAGTACCCAGCCTCCTCACTGTTACGCAGACGGCGGGCAAAGTTATTGACTATGGACATGCCAGCCGTGGAACAGAGGAAGGCAGCACTAGAGAGACTTTTAAAAGAGAGCAACTCTCTAAAGTGGATAAAACAGAAAGACGTCAAATCTGTTTAGACCCCAAAGAGCCAAGCAAACATGGAGACCAGGACTATCGCAGGGCAAACTGCGAGAAACGCAAGAGTAGCCGATCGCCGGCAAGAGATTTCGCACCTTTGCCTAAATCTCACAACTTAGACAGAGACTATCGGCGAGTGGAGTCTAGGCGAAGGTCGTCGTCGGAAACCAGGAGCGAAGCGTCCTCCAGACGCTCTCCGTCGTCGTCTTCTGCTTCAAGGCAGCATGGCGGTAGCAAGAAGTTACCCACCCCTACCATGATAAGTGATTTCGCAGCGATGTCTCCAAAGGTGTATCCCCATACCTGCTCACTGTGTCACATTCAGTGTGACCAGGAAAAGGTGAGTGTTGCCATGTCGTCATTCTTATCTCCACAGTATTCATTTAAGATAATTCATTATAGATTTACTACCTCCTTATATTGGCCAGGTTTATGTTTTTTTACCTTAACACCCACATTCAATGACCTCAGTCAGGCCTGCCCAGAGTCAGCTTCCAGCACCGCTGTGCTGCAGGTTTTCAGCGTTTTCCCTGCTTCAGCAGCAGCCTGTTAATCAGCCATCAATGGGAACCAGCTGTGCTGAGGCAGGGATACCGAGGCCGTTTCTCAATATGTGAACTTCTACGTGTTCGTGTGCTCGTGAAATGCCATCAGCCTCACACCCAGCACCGAGAACAAACAAAGTCTCCGGATGGTGTTCTCGCCCCTCCCTCTTTACCCAGCATGCATCAGAGCAGACTTGCGCAGACTGACAGCTGTCCNTGGAACGGACGAATGGGTCCAACCCTTTGGAATGGAGGTCGTTTGGCTTGTTTATTAACCTGCAATGCCCCATACCTTTCTATGGGCGTATCTCAATTCACTAGAACACGAGTACAGACTCGTGTTCTCGCCAAGTATGTTCTTGAGAAGAACGCAGAAAAGTGTGGACTCTGGGAGAACGGGATAAATCTGGGTCAATTGGAACAAAAGCGTACTGATGACATCACCACATTTAAAGCTAGTCTATAGCTGCATTTCAGCTCCTGTTATTAACAGTCTCTAGATAATAATAGATTATTACTTCTTTCATTTAGTGGGCGAATAATTAACACATTCAGATAAACAAATATCAAAGGAACACTTTTCTAAATAAAACAAAAAAATTGCCATCATAGCCAGCGGTACTTCACACTAGAGCAGGGAATATTAGCCCGAACCCGACGGGACCCGAGAGGTCCTGCCGGGTTCGGGTGGGTTCGGGCTGTACTTTTTATTATTTCATTCGGGCCGGGCCGGGCTCGGGCTTTAAACCGTTATATGCGCGGCAAATAAATTATCATGTGATAACGTTCCATCTATACGCGATGAATGCAAAATGGATGTTACAGAAGTGAAACGGAGATTAGCCCTTAATGCGCACAATTGAAAAATGTCGGGCTGCAAACGGGTCGGGCTCTACGAAGCTGTCAATCATAACGGGCCGGCCGACTCGGGTCGGTTTCGGGCTGACTTTCAAGGCCCGTTTCATGCTCTACTTCACACACGGCTATGCAGAGAGAGGGCCGCTGCAGACGGGCTAACAGTAGCCCTGGCCGCTGCAGACGGGTTAATGTTAGCCCTGGCCCCTGCAGATGGGCTAACGTTAGCCCTGGCCACTGCAGACGGGCTAACGGTAGCCCTGGCCGCTGCAGATGGGCTAACGTTAGCCCTGGCCGCTGCAGACGGGCTAACGTTATCCCAGGCCCCTGCAGATGGGCTAACGTTAGCCCTGGCCCCTGCAGATGGGCTAACGTTAGCCCTGGCCGCTGCAGACGGGCTAACGGTAGCCCTGGCCCCTGCAGATGGGCTAACGTTAGCCCTGGCCGCTGCAGACGGGCTAACGGTAGCCCTGGCCCCTGCAGATGGGCTAACGTTAGCCCTGGCC
>NW_015152000.1:78019-80663 GCF_000732505.1 Cyprinodon variegatus | reverse complement strand
AAAAAAATTTTTTTAAGTTTTTTTTCCCTTGTGGTCCACTAAGGAGCCTACAAATCATTATCTTAGCAAGGAAAACACAATGGACAAGTTGATTAAGTGACTGTTGCCGTTATTTAAGATAAAACATTTCCATTTCAGTTATTTATTTTAGACCAAATAACATTTTACATTTACATTCCGCGAGAGTGCATGCAGCATGTTTACCGTGAGGGTAACCATGCTGTGGCTCTGACTGCAGCGCTGAGAGGGAGAACGGGGTTGGGACGGGGAAGGCGCCCCACGGCAGCACATGCTGCTGCAGGACAAGAGTAGGAACGATACGTGCTTTCACCTAAGAGCCTCCAAAAGCCGCCACTGACACCAGAAAAGTCGCTAGATTTGTCGCTAGTCGCTTTTTTTTTTAAAAAGAGTCTGGATGGGACTGAAAAGTCGCTAAAAACTATGGGTGGAACGGTTCACAAAATCCACGGTTCGGTTCACGGTTTCTGGTCACGGTTTTCGGTTCGGTATATGTTGATCGTTACCCCGAAATCCCATAAGAATTTATGGAATTAATGAAAAAATCCAAAAAAATTAATGAATTGTAATTATTTTTAATGATCTGCAGAAACCATTATCATTTCCGCTGCTTTGAATTTAATCATCTGGCGCATGCCCTCTACCATCTCCAAGGAAGTCAGAGCGGAGCGGACGGGAGCCACAGTGGAGGCTGTAGGCTTTGCTTTGATCAGGCGGTCTGGAGCGCAGCGGGGCGGAGCGGAGTGCTGATGGAGTATGAGGGATTTCGGGATTAGGATGACATGTTGGTCGTGTTGCTGTTAGCATAAACAAAACGTGTTGCACAATGCTTGCACACTGTTGCACTTTTATCCACAACTTTCTTTCTGCCGTCGGTTTTAGAGGGTTGGTGTAAATGGGGTTTCCTCAGGATCAGTACTAATTATGCAGCTCTGTGGAGACGTCTATCAGCCTAACAGGATAACAGCATTTAACCGGGCCTCTTTCTGTTTTTGGTGTTTTAATTCGCCATTTCAAGGACTTTTCACCGTTATTTTTGTAACTTGTAAAAAGCAGGCAGCAACACAGACCTAGATGTAATCAATGAAAACATTAAAAAAAAGTATGTTTGCAGATTAGATTAACAGGGAAGCAGTGTGTAGTTAAGTCAGCTACACACTTTACATTTGGTTAAATGGTTATATAATCTTATAAACATGTTCAGATGTGTTTTTAAGGGTCGTTCAATGGTGAAAGACTCACATGTCAGGATTTAGCAGAAATATTGTCTGCTCTGTGGAAAATGAAATGTGGGAATCTGATGAACTTCTCTAGTTTATTCAGAATATTAGATAAAGCTGGATTCTAGTAGACCTCAGTGAGAGGAATCATGGGGAAATTCCTGCTGGTGCAGTAAGCCTACTGGTAATATTTCACTAGCTCCACTGAAGAAAGTAAAACCATGACTTTACAGGTTTAGGGGTATTTCTACTTTGGATTAATTTAGAAGAAACATTTTTTTTTCTTCCTCTTATTTCCTAAAATGAATTTGTTGATTTTCCCATTGCTACCTGATTACCGGCCTGGAGGCCCTGATGGTTTGTTCCAAAACATGAGGGGAGGGAAACCAAGTTAGCTTCACAGGCCAGGTTATGTTTTCACTCATCAGATCGACGAGGCGTTTTTAGATTATTGGAGTAATGCAGAATTCATGTCCAGGGGTCTTTATTGTGAAAGGCTAATAGGTCCACCTCTGAGCCGTTGCTCTTTGTCCTCAGAAACAGGACATTCCTCTGACTGCAGGTGAAACAACTACTCATACATATTCAACATAACCTTAGCTCCACTGCTAACAATACAATCTAAACTCCATTAATAGGGGTTCTTTCCTGATCTTTTTTTTATGTATAACAAACAACAGAAACAGGAGGAAATAAAAAAACAGTAAANACAGGCGGCTACGCTCTACCCCTTCTATTCATTCTAGCTAATCTGAATCGTTCAATTCCATTTAGAGAGCGAGATCATCTGTGGTAGTAGCATGTGAATAAAACTTCTTTGACTTTATCAGAATGTAAAAATAAAATAAACAGCATTTAAAAGAAGGACATGGTTATGCAGTTGGAATCACCCAATCTTAACAGCAAAAATGAACAGAAAAAAACCCCATAAAATAAGATCTAGTAGAAACCGCAGGCAGCTAACCGTTTTAGACTGAAACTTTACTGTGATTTTTGTACAGTGTATGCAAAACAAAATTTCAACCCATACAACGTTTCAACTAAGAATGAACCCAGGTTAGCAGTTAGCAAGGATTAAATACTCTCAGACCCAAACACGTGGCCAGAAATGACGTCACCCTTGCAACATAATGAAGCTGGAATCTTAAGCAGTAAAGTGAGCAGATTCTTCTAAATAAATGAAGCCTTTCCAGATAACTTCACTGTGTGGATTTAAGGTAAAACTTTTAATTAGAAGAAGATTCTACAGAAAAACATTGCATTCCTCATCCAGAGGGCTTCTACAGATCATTCAATTAACAGATTTAGAAGTTGTACCCAGAAGAACTACACTAATGAAGAAGCCAAGTTCCTTCAATGGGCGGATAAGGTCAAACCTTTAAGGTCAGGGCTGCCCAGAGTCAGGC
>NW_015152000.1:69365-76491 GCF_000732505.1 Cyprinodon variegatus | reverse complement strand
AAAAACAACTGTAAATAACTCAGAAAAGACACAACAAGGTCAATTATGAAAACAAAGTTTAAAAGTTGACTTTTTCTCAGACATCAGTTATTAAAGTGCAACAGAAAAGCCTCATGGCTGCTGAGGGAAGACGATCCTTTCTTCCTAGAGAGTCCTCATCAGGTTGTGGAGGTTCTGGGATGCCGGTTCGCTTCCTCCACATGACGATGAGCTAAAAGCTTCTCTGGGCGTCAGCTCCTGGCGGCTGTGCCCTGTTGTTCTAAACGAGGTTCGCTCCTGCTGAAGTTCTGCATCAGTTTGAGCCGCTTGAAGAGAGGGACAGTTTAAATCAAGCAGAAGGCTGTGGTTTTGGTTGTTGATCATTTTCTGAACATCCAGATAAGCTTGGCTGTAGAGCAGATCTCCGTTGCACTGTTAGCTCAGAAAGTCAAGCATCTCTCTGTGAGTGGGCTCCACGTTAGCCCCAGCCTAGCTGACCTTTATCTGTTTGAAATATGAACTGGACCATTAGGATGACCCCAGTGGTTCCTGTCGGTGGTAGAGCTGCTATGTTCCATGGAGACGATCTTCTGTGTATCGATTAGATCGGAGTGAAGGTAAAAACAGACTGAATGTCAGAGCTGACTGCAGGGAGTAAAGAGACCAGTACAGTAATCCCGTCCTAACAGTCTGTCTGGACAGGATCCACCCTCAGGCCCTGACAGAGCCGCACTGACCGTGTCTGTCAGGTCGTGTGTCCATGTCTGCGACCGGTGGTTGCTGCCTCCTCTGTCTGTGTCGGTCACATCCTCTCTGCCTTGTTTTCTGACTCCAGGACTGGGTGTCCCACATTAACACAGTCGATCACACGGCCGCCTGCAGGGACCTGCGGAACAGGTGAGCTCACAGTGGGAACCAGCTGAATGTTTAGCTAATCTGTTAGCATTCCTTCATTCTTCTTCGCACCTTGGTTCAGCTTTGCTCCAAAATCCCAACTAACTGAGCCTGTTTGTTTGTTCAAAGGTACCCTGAATGGAAACCAAATCTGCCGAGGTCAGTTCATCCTCCACAGCACGCAGCCTCTTAGGGTCACCGTCCTGTACGGTGGTAAAGGCTGCAGACAGTCATGGTTACACAGAATAACAGCTTCTTCACTTCTGGAACAAAAACAGGACTAAGCCTTTTCACTGCAAAAAAAAAAATCAGTTTATTTCTATAGCTTCAATTCACAACATGCCATCTAAAGGCACTTTACAGTTCACCAGATCATCCAGTCAGATTGATTCAAAGTTTTCTACTTAAAACCAGTTGATTGCATCGACTCATTGACTTGAAGGCAATTCCTCAGACTAAGCATGCTTGTAGCGACAGTGGAGAGGAAAAACTCCCTTTTAACAGGACGTGTATTTCCTCTTAATTTGAGCAGGAAAATAAGAAGCTCTGCCGATTGAAGGAGTATTTTCACTCTTAAAAAAAGATATTGGATAATATGCACTTGGAATAATAGTTGTTTTTTCTTATTTTATCTGTAAATTGTCTTGTTCTATTGGCAAATTGTTTCACTTAACTCCTGAATTCAGGAAATAATGCACTTGTTTTAAAAAAAAAAAATGACCTTTAGATTTAAATGTTTGCAGTGTTTATATGAATCATTTACTGACGACTTTATTAAGACTAGCAAACCAAACTGTTATATGGGAAGACACCCCGATGTTATTGGATATCAGATGGTTTATAGAAGCTTTTTGACTGCTGGGAAAACCAGGAGGAAACCAGTTCCTCCATTTCAGAACTCCTGCAGGACCAGTTAGCGTTTTGAGCGAACTGTTGGAATATGGTTGAACCAAGATGAGGTCATATGATGCCTGAAGCAGTCAGATAATCTCCATGACTGTCCGGCTGTTTCTGTCAGCATAGGAAAGTTCTGCTGTGTTTAATCAGAATGAATGGATCTGAACCCAGACTATGAATGTGGCCTTGGGGCTTTGAGGCTTTCAGCGATCTGAAGGTTGTTGTCGTTCCAGTCGCAGTGGGCGATACGGCAGCCGTGCTCTGTGGGATCCCAAGGATGGCTCTCTGTCTCGCTCCCGCTCTCGCTCTCCAGCTTCTCAGGGCAGATACCGAAGAGAGCCCTACGTCCACCGGCCGCACGGCAGGACGCGCTCTCCAGACCGGCCTTCACGGCCCCACCTCCACTCAGGTACCGCTGCCGCTCGCCATGTATGAACCCACCAAAGGAGCGGACTGTTGTGGTCTGATCCATCTGTCTGCTTGTCCCTCAGAACACAGCCTTCGCTTTGAACGGCACCTCTCTGGCCCTCATTATTCCCAGAGGACAGCTTTCCCCTACAGAGACTCTTTGTCTGACAGGAGACGGCGGGAGCCTTCAGGTCTGGGTCAGAACATCTAACCACCTGCTCATGTTAGCCGTAGCCTCACAGTTTTACTTCATGAATGGTTCTGCAGGCTGTTCTGGCTCGGTTCAGAACCAAATCAACAAAACCTTAAAAACTCTCTGTTAAGCTAGCTGTAGCATTCCAAAATAAAAGCACTTTGTTTTTGTAAAGTTGACCTTGGATGTAAACAGGTTTACTGATGAAAAACAAGCATAACATCCTCCTACAGCTCAGGAGAAGGAACCCTTAGAACTGTGTGTATGTAGAGAAGGAGTAGATGAAATCAGGTTAGCTTGGTCTCCATCACTGCTGTCATTCATATAAACCCGTCCAGATCAGGTGTCTCCTAGGAAACCAGCAGCTTGCATTGACTCTACCTTTTCCTTCTCTGATTCCATCACTGACCCGCTCCTTTGGCTGTTAACTCCAGGCGACCGCTCTCACCGCGGGCTGAAGCGTCCTCATGAAGATCTATCCAAAAGCTATGCTGAGGCGGGCCACGGATCCAGGCATGGCGCCCCGAAGTCTGCGGCTAAAAGCACCAGACCTGCAGTCAAAGCAGCCAAGATGGTACGTTTCTGTTCCACTTTCTGCATCGAAATGATTGAGACCTAAATGATGGGGGAAATTAAACAGTTGGTGGATGTTGCTGTGCCTTTGAAATCTGCCATCAGTCCATACTTTAAACACTTGACCTTCCTCAGAACATGGCGTTCCTAGAACCATTCAGAGGGATTTCTAATATAGCGGCTGGCTCCGCCTCCTACCCTCTCATGACGGGAGGTCCAACCCCAAATGCCCGGTATCAGATTACCAGTTCGAGTCCGAAAGTCATAAATGAAATGAAACTTTGTGTTTGGAGAGAAGCACGATAGAGAGAATGGAATTGCATGGAGTGGGAAGCTTGTTTAGGCGTCCAGCAAACATGAGTTAGACCCTGGTCATCAAGCTGCTGTTGGTTAGCCGGGAGCTACGGCAACAGCTGGTTTACCAATAACTGACCGTGTATGAGTTAAAAATAAGGGTCTGATCTTCACCAGCATGTCTGATAGGTTAATGCAAACAATCAGAGAGTGTAATGCTACGTTCACACTGCGATTTGAGCAGCAAAAAAGCTCCTGCTGCTTTATGTTTGATTGTTCACGTTAAGGTCAGACGTCCAGTAAAGTGTGTCCAGATGCATCTGATGCTTCTGCTGCAGAGAGCGATTTTGCTGATCAGTGGTTAAAAAGTAGTTTTAACATATTATGAAGTGAGAAAGTCCCCCTCCTGTCAGTTCATCCAGATTACCATCCTGCCTTCAAAGATTATTTCTCTGTTTTCATGACCTCCACTCCAGACTCCATTGTGCTAAGTTCTACTTGCATGCATGGATCTGTATGCTAGCTGCACCTCTCTTCCCTTTGTGTGGTTCTTAACCCACTGTAAGCCACCTACAGGGCGGGAGGGAGAAATGTTGCTACTTAATGTTCAATGTAACATGACTTATACTGAGTGCGTCTGTGATTTTAAAAGTCTGCTTTGTTAAACTGTGATTAAATTGCAAACGCTGTTAATCCTCCAGCTCTGCTAGTGAGGATGAAATAAATGTGACTGGACTCTTTGTCTCCAGGTTGTTAAAAGTCAACCAGTGAAGAAGAAGAAGAAGGTGGCTGCTCCGTTCTCCCAGGGCCTGAGCTTTGCAGATCGCTTGGTTTACCTGACGGGCATTCCTGCCGATGCAACAGAGCAGGAAGTGACGGACCTGGTTGGATCTTTTGGAAAGATCAATAACGTGATTCTCCTGCCGTGCTTCGAGGACGACGCCGAGAAGGAGCAGAAGGTCAGCAGCCAGAAAGCTGAAGGGTTGGTTTCTGAGTCCAAACATCATTCTGATGCTGCCGTCTGTTGCAGGCGTCTGTTTGTATGATGAAGGCAGAGGACGCCAAGGCTCTGGCCTCTGCTGCCAAGCTCTGCATCAGAGAGAAGGAGATCACCGCCTCCATGGCCAAGGTAAGGGTAGGAGGAGGTCCTGGTGCAGAAGGGCCTCCTGTCCCAACAGGCAGTTGGGTGCCGCTAATAATGTTGACCTTTGACCTTGCTTGGGGCTTCAGATGTTCTGCTTGGAGGGTGTTAGCTGTTAGCTCGTAACGCTGCAGCTCTGGTTCTGTTGGCCCCGCCCCTTCTGCTGTAGTTCTCTGTGTGCTCTTCCTCTTTTTATCACCAGATTTTAATTTCCTTGATTTATTTATCTATTGAATGCTCCTCTGTCAGCTGGAAGGCTGTGGGTTTGAATCCAGCCCTGCTCCTGGGCAGGGCACTGATTAATGTTTAGCTCTCCTTCCAGGTTCCTGCAGACAGTCTGCTCTCTGAGGCTAACAGGTGGGTTCTGGTCCTAGTGTGAATGTTTGATCCTGAACATGCTGCTCCACTGAGCTCTTCCTTCTCCTCACAGTAAGCCTGAAGCAGCATCTGAGCAGGAGTCTGCTGGGAACGTCTCAGGTAGGAACCTCTCAGTCAGAACTGCTTTCCATCTGCTGCTCAGAGCAGCCTGACCGTTTCCCCTCCTCCATGTCTGCAGGTGAAACAGACCATGCCGCCTCTGATCAGGTGACCTAGCCAGACACTGTTTCTTGATGGACATGAGTCCAGATGATTTGCTGACTGTTGGAGTCTAATGTTAAACAGAAGTCCTGATCTGACCTCGGTGCTGGTTCTGTCTGCAGGGCTGGAAGGTGCTGATCAGCGGCCTTCCTCACAGCGGCTGGTCAAAGGCCGACATCGTTCAGTTTGTCCAGCCCTTTGGGACGCCCTCTGACCTCATCCTGGCGATGGACGTCGGAAAGGTGAGCACGCTGGGTTTTAACTCTGTAAAGGTATTTAGGGTCTGATCAATGTCTGGATTCATCCTCTGAATGGATTCCAACATTGATTCTTTCCCTCCCTAAGTCCTTTACTATGAGAGACACGGCCGTTCTGTCTGCTGCTTCAAGCTAACATCAATGTTGGTTTGGTTGGAATGTTAAACCTGAACCAGCTGATTGTGGGACGAGTTTCTGTTTCCAGCGTCTGTTGATGGAAAGGCAGGGGAGGATTTAGGAAATGTGGGGCCCTAGGCAAAGGCAGGCAGGGGCCCCTCTGAACTGAGAAGACAACACATAAAACAAACCCATTCTACAGATAGAGAAATGTTAATAGAATAGACATCCATTATCTGTTCTAGGTTGTGTCCCTCTCTTCTTGTCCCTTTTCTTCTTGTTTTCCTCTCTATGTTTTGTACTCAGCTGACTTTTCATGCTGTCTCTAAAGGAATGAAAGATTTTTTCCAAGCACTAAGCTCACTTAGCTGATTGCTCCTTCCTGTGTTTCCAAAAAGGCCAAAGTAAATAACCCAGTCCTTCTTTTCACTGTAGACAAGCCATGATCTGCTTCTCTGTTCTCCATTTTTCATTTGGATGAAATAATAGCTGCATGAATCATGACAGCAGACAAGATAGAGGAGAGCAGGAGGCGGGGTTACCAATCTACTGGCTCTGGAGAGCAGAGTTCGCTGCCTCTAGATATACACTTAATATTATCAGCGTTCTGATGGCGTTTTAGCCAAAGGATTTTTATCAAAAACAGCATTAATGTGCACAAATAGGTAATAGTTGAATTAACCATTCATGTAAACGGAGTTTAAGGGGCCCCCAGGAACTGGCCTAATGGTAAATCTCCCCCTGGTAAAGGACGTTGGTTCCCTGCTCCTCTGTTCACCATCTTGTCTCTGTCCATCAGGCTCTGGTGTCGTTTCCTGACCAGGAGGTTGCTGAGGAGATGGTGAAAGTCCACAGCTTTAAGCCTGCCGTGTTTCTGGACACAGAGGTGAAGATGAGCGTGGTCAAACAGCCCATCGGACTCACCACTCCGGTACTGATCTTTGTTGATTTGATGCAGATCTCTGTGTTCAGCAGCAAAGCCAAACTAACGAGCTCCTCCTCTCTGCAGGTGGCTCTTTACAACCTTCTGATGCAATCATCAGAACCGTCGGTGAGTTCTGGCAGCCCGGTATTCTCAGCTTTACAGGGTCAGGAGGTGTTCTGAACCCGCTCTCTGTCCCACAGGAGAGTCCGGCTCTGGTTGGCTGGAAGCATCTGGTGGCGATCAGAAATGTTCCTGACTCACCTGCTGGATCCAGGGAGGTTCTGAGGCTGATGCGGCGCTTTGGGACGGTCATCAAGTCTCTGGTTGTCAGCAACATGGTGAGGCGCTGGTTTGGACCCACGGTCCCAGCCTTCAGGTCCTGATCCTGGACTCTGTTCTGCTGCACCTCATCTCTTCATATGTATAACAGCCGCTTTGTTCCGATCAGATCATCTGTGAGATCGCCACCATCTCCATGGCGCTGTCCGTCTACAAACGCTTCCTGATGTTCCCCTGCATCATCCAGAGCAACCCCCTGATCTTCCACCGCAAACCGGACCCCAAAGCTCAGAGCAAGGTCATCCCCGCTTACTGCGACACGCCTGAGGTCAGCCGCCGCAGGAGGAGAGGAACGCTTCCTGGTGAACACATGGGAACGGCTGTTTGATGTGGTTTCCTCTGTGTGTCGCAGGAGAAACCTGCAGATAACAGCCAAGCAGCAGCAGAAGCTCTACAGGAGGGCGAGCACGATGAAGCTCCACCTGAGAGGGGCGAGGAGAAGCATGAGGAGAAGGGCGAGGAGAAGCATGAGGAGAAGGGCGAGGAGAAGCATGAGGAGAAGGGCGAGGAGAAGCATGAGGAGAAGGTCG
>NW_015152000.1:65470-68067 GCF_000732505.1 Cyprinodon variegatus | reverse complement strand
GAGGAGAAGGGCGAGGAGAGGGCTGAGGAGACAAAAACTGAGGAAGGAAATCCGACGGCGAAGGAGAGTAGAGACAAGGAGGCGGAGTCGAGCATTCTTGTGTCTGAGTCCTTATCTAAGCCGGACAAAAGCGACGCTGACGATGGAAACGTTAGCAAAGACGCATCAGAGTTGGATGTCGTAGACAAAGAAGCTCCTCCTGCCCATCCACCTTCCGTCTCCGTGGAGACGGCCATGCCTGACCTGCCCAAGGTAAGACCTTCCTGAAGCTGCAGCTGCTCCGCTGGAGGAAAGGAGCTTTAACGCGCTCCTCTTTGTTTCACACAGATGACTCAGGCCATGGTTAACGCCCTGCTGGTGGAGTGCAGAAACAGAATCGCTAACAGCCTCAACAGGAAAGCAGCGCCCCCCGCTGGAGACCAGGGGGCAGCAAGACAGGACAAGGACGACACAAAAGACCAGACCAAGAAGACGACAGAGGAAAGAGACAAGGAGGCGAAAAAAACGGACCTGGAGAGAAAAGAGAGGGAGGCGAAGAAAGAGAAGGAGAGGAGGGAGAGAGAGAAGAAGGAGAAGGAGAGGAGGGAGAGGGAGAGGAAGGAGAAGGAGAGGAGGGACAGAGACAGGGAGAGGGGGGAGAAGATCAGGAAGGACTCTGATAGGAGGGAATGGGAGAGGAAAGAACGGGACAGGAGGGAGAGGAGGAGAAGCCACGAGGAGAAGCCGTCTGGGTCCAGGTCCACCAGCAGGCAGAGGTTGAGGGAGCAGCGCTACAGGGAGGAGGCTGAGAGGAGGAAGGTGAGGAGGAGTCACAGATCTACGCTCAGAGCTCAGTCTGATCGCTAACGGCCGTCTGCTCTGTTCCAGCCGGACCAGGAGGAGAAGAAGGAGGAGGAGGAGGAGGAGGAGTTCCCCTTCAACCTGACGGACTTTGTTACAGTGGATGAACTGGGAGATGTGACTGACCTCCCTGACCCTACTGTTGTCATAGAAACCTTAGAGGGGGCGGATGAAGCTCCACCTGAAGAGGTACAGCTCCCCCTGCTGGTCTCCATGGAGACCAGCAGCCAGTTTAATCTGGAACCAAACCCTCAGCTTTTAAGCATCATCATTAGATCATTATCTTGTTTTGATGATTCTCATTTATTCTTTGATCAGAGTCTCTTTTCTTTTCTCTCACATCCAGCACAGTGAATGATGTTACTGCTGTAGAAATAAACCTTCCTGTTCTTCCTGCAGGCCGTATCCATGGAGACCAGCATGGCCCAGGAGGCACAGCCTGATGAGAAAATCCCAGAATCCCAAGCTGTGAGCGAGCCATCAGCCGCTGACAGTCTGGAGTCTGGTTCGGACCCGCCTACTGTAGAACCTCCCCCCGGTGAAACCGAGGGCCAACCAGGACCCCCCGGTGATCCAGGTACAGCCAGAGTCCAGCAGGCGGCGTCTGTGTTCAGCTCTGTAGGCCTTCCTCACCTCTGCTGCTGCTCCTTAGGAACCACGGCGGCCTCAAGCCTCCATGCTGAGCCCGCTTCCAGCTCTGCTCCTGCAGCTCCAGCTCAGTCCGACCCAAACAGCCCAGCTGGAGCGGAGGATGGAGGCGGGTCTGTTAAGCAGGGCGAGGCTCAGGGCGGCGAGCCGATGGAGGAATCTGAGCAAAGGGAGGGAGATCCAGAGCCTCCAGCAGTGGGGGAGCAGCCGGCCGTCCTGCAGACAGGTAGAACCTCTCATCAGCTCCGGGTCGGGTCGGTTCTGCTCCTCCATGTTCATTTGTCATTTTTCACACAGAAAATCCTGAAACTGCCAAAGACGACCCCAGAAAGGAGAGCGTGAAGACGGCCCTGCCTCCCTACGACCCCATGACGGCTGTTGGTACGACACCCTCACCCTGACCCTGTTCACAGGTTTCCAGCTGCTGCTGAACTTTGACCCTCCGTCTGTCTGCAGGTATGGAGTATTTGGTCCCTAAGACGGGCTTCTTCTGTAAGGTCTGCAGCCGATTCTTCACTGGAACCAAGGTGGCCGAGATCAACCACTGCAGAACCCTGAAGCATTATGAGAACCTGCAGGTGAGTGGAGACGGTCTGTGGGTCGGTCAGAGCCGACTGCCAGCAGGGGAACACGGGGAAGATCCCAGTCCTCGTCTTAGAGAGACGAACAGCCCTGAGTGGACTGCTGGACTAATTGGAAGGATGCGCTTTATGGAAGCGTTTAAAGTCCGTTTTTGGATTGATTTATATTAACATAAAGGGTTCTAATGTCCAGAAGCTTCATTATTTCTGACTGAGTAGAAACAGAAACAATCCATTATTTTTATTTCAGGGTTAAACTAATGCGGTTTTATTCCACATTTATAAAGTGAAATGGACCTTTCCAGAACCGGTCTGGTTTCTACTAACTGAGCTAAAGTCGTAGGGAAATCATATTTAATGTCAAATCATTCTTGCTCAAACATGCATATAAATCTACTCTTTATCAGAACATATTATCCCAAAATGTTTAAAACTTCTATATTTAAAAAATCCTGTATTAAAATCATTTTTTTTCGTCATTATATTATCCAGGCCAGTTAGTTATACGTCAGTCTGAACACTTAAATT
>NW_015152000.1:63222-64754 GCF_000732505.1 Cyprinodon variegatus | reverse complement strand
CGTGTAAAGTCGTGCACCACTGGGAGAATCTGGAAATGCAACATTGGAACAGCCGCTTCCCTACGACTTTAAACTGGACCTAAAATGCCCCAAAAAAAGCTCTAACACTGCTTCCTGTCAAGAGTTTTATTGAATGGAGCAAAGATTTAAAGATCCAGTTATGTTTTAAAGAATCCATCAGTGGAAGCTCCATATGAGGGTCAGAGTTCATTTCATAACCAGACCAACTGATTTCAACTTCTGCTTCTTTTCAGAAATTCCTGCAGAATCCAGAATCTTCAAACACAGCTGTGAAGAAGAACTCCAGCTGAACTTTCCTCGTTTGTCATGCAGTGTGCTTTCATTTCACTCTTAGGGTCCACATTTCCATGGTTCCATGGCGTAGTTCCATTTTGTTCTTTGAAGGCAGATTTTGTTGATTGTTTTGTTGCTTCCAGGAGGAAGGAACAAAACCTGCTGCAATAATAAAATAGTTTGGTTTTCTAACCTGTTTCTCCTCCAGTTCTTTCATGGTCAGATCCTTCAAAGGCGGCTAACAGCCTTTGTTGATCATCAGGTTCCCAAAAAGATACAGACTCTAAACTAGAGATGTTGCAGCAAAGCTGATTCAGTTTAGTTCTGTAGCTCCAGTTCACAACACATCAACCACCATGACTGAACTACATGTTTGGCTTTAAGCGCTGTTTTTACTGGAACAAACGGCTGATTGTTTTATTTTATTTTTAGGCTAAGTTAGCTGCTAAACTAGAAACATTCTTAGTCTGTGGTTCTCCAAATCATTTAACAGTTTTAAAATGTTTGATGAGCTGTTAGTGGGTTGGTGCCAATTATTTGTTCTGTTTGTGCTTCTGGGTCTGATCGGATAAAGGTCCAGAACCACAGACTGGTTTCTAACAGGTGCAGAAACAGATTTTTCTACCCCTACAAATGACCAGCAGATGGCAGCAAAGAGTCAGTTTAACTCCAACTTGAACCAAACAAATCTTTACAAACCATTAGTTTGAAGTTGTTTTTATTAACAGGCACAAAGGGTTTATTTCCAGTTCCTTTTTGTTTGTCTTTTATATTTTCTTGTGATCTTTTTAGCAATTTATTAATGTGTTATAAATCCCACAGGCTTTTATTAATAAATTATGAAAAATCAAACAGCTTTGTGTTGGTTTTTTCCCTCTGGTTGAATTAATCTTTTAAAGAGTTTGTAACGGAACCAAAATTAAAAAAATTGAAAGATTTCTAGAGTCATCAAATGTTTTCATATAGTTCCAAATAGTGAACCTTGACTCGTGTGCTGCTTCTGTTTCAGGTCTGATCAGTGTTATTTTGGCTGTATTAGCATAATGCCAGATTCTAGAAAATGAAAAATGACTATCTTCCATTCATTAAAAACTAGACCTGCCATACCTCACAGCCTCTAATTAGATCTGCTTTACATAACGTTCGGAGCTGAACAGGAAGAAACCTCCAGCAGAACCAGGCTCAGTGTGAGCGGCCATCTGCTGAGGCCCACTGGGGTTCAAGGAGACAGAAGCAAA
>NW_015152000.1:59666-61509 GCF_000732505.1 Cyprinodon variegatus | reverse complement strand
TGTATGTTTACATGTAGCACATTTGACAATAAAGTTGAGTTGAGTTGATTACTATAACATTGTTTCTACTTTATGGGTCACCTTGGATAAAAGCTTCTGCTAAATACATAAACATGAACAATCATTTCTAAGCAATAAAATAGGATTTCACATCAAACCAATTAGGAATGTAATCCTAATCTCTAATGTTGTTGCTGTTATTCTCTACTTTTAAATGTGACCCAATGGAGGCGTTCAAAGCTCAGATTTGAGCTGGATTAAAGCCTAGCAGCATCAGAGCCATCAGCTCGCCTATTATGATCAATAAAATTATTGTAAAAAGGAAGATGCTTCATCAAACCTTGTCTGATTGCCAAACAAGTGTCTCACCCTCATTTTCCCTACCTCCCTGTTTTACCTGTATTTACATTAAAAACATCAACAGTACTTCTAGTCATGTGGGCACACAGCGAACCAGTGTGCATTAAAACTGGCAGAATCCGATTCTGATTGGTAACCTTTCCTCTGCAGCTACCTTTAACAGTCAGAGGTTCACAGATTAGCTGCCTGCAGCTCAGAGCGCAGCATGAGATGATCCTGTTGTGGGAAAAAGGTATTCGCTCCAGATTTCACTCAGTCTGCACTTTATTTTAGTTTTTCAAGTAAAAAGAGAAGCAGACACCAACAGCCCTCACAGCGTGATGTTCAGCCCTGCTCTGATCTGCACACCGTCCGTCTCTCCCTAATTAAAACCCTGCAGAAAGGCTGTGAAGGTCTCTACATTTTCTAACCCAAACAAAGTCAGACAGTTGGAAATAACACTTAATGTTGTGAACTAATCCATGAGAAACAGTCTAGCTTGTTATGAGAACCAATATTTTTATCCCAAACACTCCCTAAAAGAATAAACAACCCCTCGTCGAAGCCTTGCAGCTCCGAGGTCTGAAAGAATGAAACTCAGCACTCATAATCAATATATATTACAATGTATACCATCATGCTTAGTGTGAGGGATTGCTGAAGAGTCAATGAGTCGATGCAATCAGCTGGTTTTTCTTTGATAGAAAACGTTAAATGAATCTGACTGGATGAGCTGGTGAACTGGAAAGTGACCTGAGATGGCATGATGTGATTTGAAGCTATAGAAATAAACTGAATTGCATTAAATATATATCTAAATGGGAATTAATAGGAAATAATTTTTTCCACCAAACTCCTTGTCTATATCGGCCATTTGGCCACAGCGAGGGAAATGTGGCTTATCAACCTCCTAAACACTCATTAGAGAGAATGCCGACACATTGAGCAGCTGCAGGTTCTGCAACAGCTTTTCCCCCGCTGCCATCACACTGCTGAACTGTCAAGAAAAAACAAAATCTATATCAATTAGCAAATCAACAGTGATGTCAAAAGTTCACATATTTGTTACCTAAGTAGAAGTATAGATACTGCAGTTTAAAAACACTCTGGTAAAAGTTGAAGTATCAACTTGACCTCTTTACTCAAGTAAAAGTGAAAAAGTATGTGCTCCAAAAACTACTTAAAGTATAAAAGTATAAAGTAACCTTTAAAATAAAGCTCAATTTTTCGACTATTTCTAATAATTCTCTGAGATAGGGCCAAGGATGAGGGAGGTCTGGTTGGTCTCCGTCTCCCGATACGCTCTCACCTGTGTCCGACCTTTCAGACATTTCAACATCTTTTTCTGAATCCATCATTGTAGCATGGCATAGATAATTCACGTTAGCAGTTTGAAGAACACCTGCTTGCTTCTGATGATTTCCTTTAGCTAACCAATGAGTGTTTGCGTTATATGACCCATCCATTTACACTAGTTTTCACTAGATGTGGACGGAGCCAATGA
>NW_015152000.1:56243-58358 GCF_000732505.1 Cyprinodon variegatus | reverse complement strand
TTGTCAGTGGAACTGGTTCAGTTGGCTTTAGTGGGATTAATAATCTCTGCAGCCTGTGGGCCAGCAGCAGGTCCAAACCGGGGCTCATCAAACCTGTGAGGTCTGTTCAGGTTGTGTTGATCTTCCCCGACACATGACTGTTGCTCTGAACGGTGAGTTTCACCTGCTCCCATGCAGATGATGAAGGCAGATAAGAGAGCGTTTGGAAAAAGGCGGACCTGCAGCAAGATGCCGCACCTGTCCAGCAGGTTGGGTCAGATACAGTCACCTGGGGAAAGAAGGCTGGGAGGGGTTAGAGGCGTGCTGGAGGAGAACGACAGGAGGACTAATAAAGGCTGGCAGACACCAAGGTGAAGTTTCCATTTACAGTCTGGACATACAAAGAAAGAATCTCCTCCAGATTATATTTTAAGTCCTGAGGAAAAGGTAAGAAATTAAAAAGATTTTATTCACTTTCTCAGAGCCTCTCTGTGCGGATTAAGCTGTTAGAGTGAAGGAGGGTGACAGAAAACAAGCAGAGCAGCAAAACATTTGACATTTAGACTTGGGAGGAGACTGACAGCAGACTGACAGAAGACCGACAACAGACTGACAGCCGACTGATAGCAGACTGACTGCAGACTGACAGCAGCCTGATAGCAGACTGACAGCAGGCCGACAACAGACCGACAACCGACTGATAGCAGACTGACAGCAGACTGACAGCCGACTGATAGCAGACTGAAAGCAGACTGACAGCAGACTGACAGCAGCCTGATAGCAGACTGAAAGCAGACTGACAGCAGCCTAAAAGCAGACTGATAGCAGACTGACAGCAGACTGACAGCAGCCTGATAGCAGACTGACAGCAGACTGATAGCAGCCTGATAGCAGACTGACAGCAGACTGATAGCAGACTGACAGCAGCCTAAAAGCAGACTGATAGCAGACTGACAGCAGCCTAAAAGCAGACTGATAGCAGACTGACAGCAGACTGACGGCAGACTGACTGCAGACTGACAGCAGACTGATAGTAGACTGACAGCAGACTGATAGCCGACTGATAGCAGACTGACGGCAGACTGACAGCCGACTGATAGCAGACTGACCGTAAACTGACAGCAGACTGATAGCAGACTGACAGCAGACTGATAGCAGACCGACTGCAGACTGACAGCAGACTGATAGCAGACTGACCGTAAACTGACAGCAGACTGATAGCAGACCGACAACAGACTGACAGCTGACTGATAGCAGACTCACTGCAGACTGACAGCCGACTGATAGCAGACCGACAACAGACTGACAGCCGACTGATAGCAGACGGACTGTAAACTGACAGCAGACTGATAGCAGACCGACAACAGACTGACAGCCAACTGATAGCAGACTGACAGCAGACTGACAGCAGACTGATAGCCAACTGATAGCAGATTGACAGCAGACTGACAGCTGACTGATAGCAGACTGACAGCAGACTGATAGCCGACAGACAGCAGACCGACAACAGACTGACAGCAGACTGATAGCAGACTGACTGCAGACTGACAGCCGACCAACAACAGACTGACAGCAGACTGACAGCCGATTGACAGCAGCCTGACAGCAAACAGCCGACTGATAGCAGACTGACAGCAGACAGACAGCAGACCCACAGCAGACACACAGCAGACCTAAAACAGACTGACAGCTCCTCTGACTGAACAGCCTCCTCTGACTGAACACCCTGCTCTGATTGAACACTCTGCTCTGATTGAACACCCCGCTCTGACTGAACACCCCACTCTGACTGAACACCCCACTCTGACTGAAGACCTTGCTCTGACTGAACACCCTCCTCTGACTGAACACCCTGCTCTGACTGAACACCCCCCGCTCTGACTGAACACCCTGCTCTGATTGAACACCCTGCTCTGATTGAACATCCCGCTCTGACTGAACACCCTGCTCTGATTGAACACCCTGCTCTGATTGAACACCCTCCTCTGACTGAACACCCTGCTCTGACTGAACACCCTGCTCTGATTGAACACCCTGCTCTGATTGAACACCCTGCTCTGACTGAACACCCCGCTCTGACTGAACACCCTGCTCTGATTGAACACCCTGCTCTGATTGAACACCCTGCTCTGATTG
>NW_015152000.1:52838-54946 GCF_000732505.1 Cyprinodon variegatus | reverse complement strand
CTGATTGAACACCCTGCTCTGACTGAACGCCCCGCTCTGATTGAACACCCTGCTCTGATTGAACACCCTGCTCTGATTGAACACCCTGCTCTGATTGAACACCCTACTCTGACTGAACATCCTGCATTTTACTGTGAAAATGGTTTTCTGTAGCTCATAGCAGCTGAGGGCCTTCATGTCGACACTTTTTATTAGTTGGAGTCACGGCTGCAGGTGGACATCAGGAGGTCGATGGATTTTCAAGGCTGGTCTCAGGGACAATTTGAAACACGGTCGGAGTTAGAGCCTTCAGAAGAAAAGCGTTTTTAACTTCTTCAACCATCAGCTCTGAAGTGTTTTTGCAGTGAGGGAAATGTCTGTCTGTCCACCGCATGTCTTTGGCTCAAAGTGCTGAATCATGTTAGAGGAATAAAGGAAAACAAAGAACATCTTAGTTTTGATCCCAGATCAGTGTGTGAGCTTCATACCTGAAGCCTTAGCTGTGCTTCCAACTGGTGCTACCTGTAGAGCAGCTGGTCTTACTGGTTAGAATGTCAGTTCCTGTTGGAGGGGGGAGTGTTTTCACAAACACACAGGTTCACTTTTAGATGGACAGAATCCAGTCTCTGCTGGTGCAGCAGGAGCTCAGGTGTGGGTGTGACTGGGAGGCAGAGGGACTGGGGATATTTTTCAGTGAAAATCGGAAACATTAAGTTCAGACAAAAAGGTATAATAGATAAAAGAATGGTTCAGATATTTCAAGGAAGCCTTTTTATTATCTCTAAACCCTCACTGGATTCATTTTCATCACTGCAGCCTTTAAACAGTGAAGGAGTGTTTGTCTAATTTCTGCTGCTTTGTTTGTCACACAGCTGGACCCTGAGGACCATGTCTCTGCCCACTGCCTTTCTCTCTGAAGACCAGTTCACCTGCTCCATTTGTCTGGAAATATTCACCAATCCAGTCTCAACACCATGTGGACACAGTTTCTGCCAGTCCTGCCTGACGTCCTACTGGAACAGTGGAGGGAGAGGGCGTGGCGCCAAGACTTACCAGTGCCCGATGTGCAAAGACTCCTTCAACAAGCGGCCAGAGCTCCACATTAACCGAACCTTAAAGGAAATCACAGAACACTTCAAGCAGATGACCGGCGGAGGGGAACATCCCAGCTTGGCTGGCCAGCATCCAGCCATGTCTCCACCAGTAAGACCAGGGGAGATGCCAGAGGTCCTGCTTGCAGAAATGGTGGCCCGTTTTCAGGGGTTGACATCTCCTGGGACGCCCCATCAGCGCTTCCCTCAGCCTTTACAGGCCTCCCAGACACAGGACAGCCATGACCCACCGCCTCCTTACTCTCCTCCTCTCAGGTAGGCATCCACACTTCTTACATGGAGTCCTACAGGTCCGAGTACCAGATGCTGAAAACAGCACCAAGACACCATCCGCACATTTCAGAACCAACAGCATCCACCCCACTATGGATGGTGCATCTCTTCTTTGGAGGAATCTGACCAAATGCATTAGTCCTTCAAAACCCTGACTACTCAGGGTGCAGACCAGACCAGGAAGCAGAGTCATAGTTTAATACACCTCTCTGCAGCTTCTTTATTGCTTCCCACTTCATGCACACAGTGTCTTGCCGACAACTAAAATCAAATAAATTAGAAAAGAATCCTAAAGTCTTTCAATCAATCTAACAAAACAAAAAATACTCCAAATGGGGGGAAATATAAAACTATTAAATGTTGTTTATTTAACATAAGATCTCTCTCTTCAAAAAGGCAGTTAATGACTTGATTTTTGATAATCATATTGATTTATGTTGCCTTACAGAAACTGGGCTGCAGCAAGAGGGTTTTCACATACCCAGGAATTCTGGGTGAGGAGGCGAAGTAGCAACAATCTTTCAGTTGGTCTTACTGACTAAGGCAGTTAATAGTTACAACCCTTTTCAACATTTAACCCTTAGTTTCCATCATCCAAATTGCAAAGCCACAAAACCTCTTCCTTCTTTAACCACCAGGTCCTTACTCTGAATTTTTAGACACGTTTTCAGAGTTCGTATCTGATTTGGTGTTGAATACTGACAAGGTGCCCTTGCACTCTGAGAAGGTTGCAAATATCTGTTT
>NW_015152000.1:50030-51076 GCF_000732505.1 Cyprinodon variegatus | reverse complement strand
AGGCCAGGCTCCAACATCTAGAAACAAAGGTGTTGATGGCAGCAGCACAGCTGATAATTCTCTCCAGGATGGAGTCACAGCAGAACAGGAAACGTTCTGCTCTCTCTGCTTTTTCTCATAGTAGCTTCATCTGGTCTGAACCTGTCTGGCTGTGACTCCACCCTAGAGAGATATACTGATGTTGGAGTTTGGTCTATTTTTCAGTGTTTAGTCCTGTTTCACTTACTGAGATCCCAGCCAAGGTGATGAATACTTTGGAGGATGCTATTTAAACGACTTTAAGTGTAACTTCTCTGACCTTTTGTGAACTCAGCAGTGATACCATTTACCAAAAACAGGAAAATAAACATCTATTTTTTTTATCTCTAAAGGATTTGTGGCTCATGTTTACTAAATTAATGCCTTTGTCTTTAATGCAGCTACAGTGGGGGCTCGTTCTCTGACTTCCCCTCCAACATGCCGCTGTGTCCCGTCCACCTGAGAGGCCTGGACATGTTCTGCCGTACGGACAACGTGTGTGTGTGCAGTGTGTGTGCAGAGACAGCAGAACACCGAGGACACAGCGTCATCCCTGCTCAGAGAGAGTGGAACATTAAGAAGGTGGGGGTTTAAACTTCTCATCAAATAAAACAGGCTGAGATGTTCCATAGTGTCACGTCCCTGCGGCAGCAGCACATATTTTTCACACAGCATTTTTGACAAATTCAGATCCTCAACTCTAAATTAATCTAGCCTAAAATCAGGAACTGTGCGTTTTAGGTTTCATAACGGCTGCTATCAATTAGTTCAATCAATTTTAACTTGGTCCACTCACAGTTAAACCTATGTGCAACAAGTATGAAAAGCCACTATCAGTGGAGCACCGATTTGACAAGTCACCATGACAACAGGCAACAGGAAGTGCCTGTTTCACCCCACTGGAACTAGAAATTTGAATGCAGAAATTACAAAAAAAAAGGCAGAATGTGCTTAAAGGACAGGACATAAATAGTGCTACAGCTACAAAGGAGAGGAAGATTGAGAAGGAGAAAATTGTTTCTTGAGTT
>NW_015152000.1:43733-49550 GCF_000732505.1 Cyprinodon variegatus | reverse complement strand
GTTGTTCTAATATATAGAACCTGTGCATCATCTCATGGGTTCCTCCTCATGTTGATTCAGTCTCTTTTACACAGTAAATACTAAATGGCTGTTTGCAGTCGTGCTTCGGATGTTATCATCATGGGTTATCATCCCCATAAATGGCCGCTAATCACAGCCATTTATTGGGATGATAACCCATAGAATGGCTTAAGATTGTGCCAGTAGGCTCGCTAGGTGGTTATCATAGAGTGAATCCTAATCCTTAACCTAAGGTAGTTCCTTTCCCCCCGTGGAATGAAAGACTCTATTAACGTGTAATCTGAAAATAATATCAGTAGTTCTTCATGTACTGTAAATATAACCAAATAAAAAAAAAATCTGCATCTCGCTCATATTAAACAAACCAAAAACAAATAATCTCACATCCTGTCACTGGGTGGTAGCTTCCTCTCCCTCTAAATATTTAATTCTCTGTGAAAAAATGCCGATCATTCTGTCATGATTTATCAAAAGATCTGACCCACATGCAGAAAACCAGAGAGACCAGGGGAAAGTTTAACAGGTTTTATTGTGAGTAGGTAGAGAGGAGTCCAGTGCTGCTCTGAACACTGTGAAACGGGACTGAAAAGTGAAGGGGAAGATTCTGCGGTTAGTTCAGGGACAGTCGGAAATTTGTGTCTTTGATTTGAAGAAGGGAATAAATGCAACAGGACTCCCGTTTCCAGAAAAAGGTGTGTTTCGTTGAATCCAGTCGGTGTGGGTTGTTCCAGTAATAGACTTGTTCGTTGGAGGGCGGACAGGGTTTAACCAGGTTGAGGTGTTTCCTTGAGGAACAGTGGAGCTGACTGCCACTTAGATTTCCTGTGGTACTTGAACGCTTTCTTGTGGAGATGAATCCCCTGCTCAGAGAGACGGCAAAACAATCCTTGGGGAAAAGTAGATCCAAACCACAAACTTGAATTCCAGCTCAATTTGGTGGTCAGACGATCCTTCCAGGGGGGAGAAGGTCCAAAACATCTAGTTAGCAGGATGACTTCCTGCCGAGAGGCAAAGACAAAAACAACAAGATTAAGACTCAGGTGACAAAACTCAGCATGGCTAGAGTACCCAAAACTGGCAAACACTCTGGTGTCGAGGTAGTGGCAGTCAGCAGCTTAAGAGTCCTCCGGTAATGAGGCAACCATCCGCAGGTGTGCGAGAAGGCCAACGAGAACCAGGCGCCACCTGGTGGTGGAGGGAAGACAAACAAAAACACAACCCACACAAACTGGATTCCTAACACATTCTTTAATAAGACCCTCGTCAAACGGACATGCAATGTTTGTTTTTAAATCCTAATGTATCTAACTGACCTAGTGAATTATGGCTGTAAGGTGAGCAGAGACAGAGGACACTTTGAGTTGACTAAAGAAACCCCTCAGATGACCAGCTTAGCTCTTGGGAAACAGAAAACTCAGAGTTTCCTTTTTTTCAGGTTTAGAAAGCTTAGAGTTTTCTGTAAACCTTTTTCGTAACACTGTCCCAGGTTCACTCTATATGAGTTCAAATTGTAAAATCTCAGTTTGCAGTCTGTCTGGCTGATGCTGTTATTACTGATCAAACTTTTTGATTTGATTTATCCTGTTTATCTGCAGTCACAGCTGGGGATCCATGAGGTGGAGTTAAAGGAGCTCATCTCTGAGAGAGAAAGGAAAGTGGAAGAAATCCACAAGTCTGTTCGGGAAATGAAGGTGAGTTTAGGTGAGACTCATTAAACATAGAAACCTCTGATAAGAATGAATTCTAGATGGTTTTTCTCTGCCAACAACAATGGCCTCTGATCAGTCTGATGACAGCAGTCTTTAATGAAGCTGCTGTAATCAGCATTAACCTACTGGATATATTCTACCCTAGTTATGCTGACTGAGACAGATTCACAATGTAAAGTTTCAGAAAGGACTGAGATGGAAGTAAAAAAAAGCATGTAGCAGCGATTTAACTAAAGAAATATTTGGAAATTTACATCTGAAAGAGTTTGTCTGAACTACAGTTCATAGAGGAATTCTTCCACAGGTTCATATCACCTAGAAGGAAACTTCATACTTAGGTCATGGTGAGGAAAATAATTGTTTTTTCTAGCAGGCCAAAGACATCTATGTGGCTTTAAACTGGAATAGAGTCAGAAATGGATCCTCAGCATCAGGTTCTGAGGACACAAAGGAACCCAAAATAGTGATGGGTTGGGATGTCAAAAAGAGATTTTATTACTAAAAAGAACTCAAAAAAGTTCAAAATGGGAGGAAATGCAACAGGAAAACAATGATGAAAGGAAGAAAGTGAATCTGGTAGAAGAACCAGCTGAAGGGAACAGACTGATGACTGATGGACACAGAACAAGCAGAAACCAGCAGAAACTTCCTGAACCAAGAAAGACAAACACTGGAACCAGAATCCAACCAAAACAGAAAACAGGGAAGAACCTAGAGTCTGAAAACCAAACAGGAATGAAGGCAGTGGGTAACAGATCCAGGAAGTACCCACGGCCCAAAATGATCTAAATGGAGTGAATAGCAGCTCTGGGTTCCTGTCCCTGTAGAAATGTGAAACACAGTTTATTATCGGTAGAAACAGCAGGTTCAGCAGGTCACATCTAGCATCTGCAGCGTCGACCATCTTCTCCCAGCTGCTCCTCCAGAGCATCGGTGGACAGATCAGGCCTCTGGACAAACCTGCATAAAGGACCTTTACCTGTCTTCCTTGTGTTTTGTTGTGGTGAATTTAAAGTGCAAAGAACCAGGAAGGAGTGACATGGCCATGCTGTGCTTACTATTAATGCCTCAGGTGTATTTACACCTTAAGAGCTCTGGTAGTTTGTTAAAGGACCTTAGAGAAATTAGGATTATGGAGGGGAGGAGGCTGAGACACAAAGCAGCAGATTACAAGGCAGAACATGAGGGAATGAACTGAATGAGACGGAACAAGCTGAGAACCAGGAATGACTGCTGGATGGTGGGAGCCTAAAGCAGGTGCAGACAATATGCATGCAAACAGGTGAGGAGAGCCACTAATTAAACCAAGGAGAAACACAGGATCTAATCTGAGAGGATTAACTAAGAATATGAACAAAACAAAATAAACACTGAAGGAAATATCTAAGAACTGGAACCTGACAGATTGTAACATTATGTCAAGAGAAAACTCTTAATAAATTAACTTTATTGGTCTCAGATCGGAGAAATTTACCTCTGCATTTAATCCTAAATGTTTTTTTCAACTCCAACAACATCAGTCAAAGTGCTCTGATGGAAAATGCAGAATTGATTTAGTCACAGTTTTATACTAAAATATTAAGATATTTTCTAATGTATTATTAAACTGGTCAATTGAATAAATTGGTAAATTAAAAAAAGTAAAGGAAAAGTAACTGTTATTGACTGAACATGCTTTATGAGTCCAAAAAGGAAAAAAAAGGAAAATACTTTTTTAGGGATCTTAAAAAGGAGGACTTGATTACCAACCCCTGGAACATTGGTTATCACTGATCCCTGTATATGGAGGCCTTATAATACTGTTACTGTGACCACTTGACTCAATCAGTTTATTCCCGTCACTATTTTCAGAAACATATGAGTATCGATCCAAGTACTAAGCTGAATTCTTTCCAGTCCTAAAAACTGAGCAGCTCTTTCACTAGAACATTGTTATTGACGACCAACAGAAACCAGGAGACTCAAACCTCAGGATTTATTTTTTCAAAAGACAATCAGGAGCTAACATGTCAGAGTCTGCGTGGAAATTAAATAAAGAGGAAGTTCACTGATCCTGGATGGAAGAGGAGGTTGGTCTAAATGCAGCTGCAGCTAATGAATTACCTGCTTTCTAACTGGAGCAGAGAGATAAATAAACACCAGCATCACAGTCATCTAATGAAGTTTTGGTCAGCTGTGGAAACAGAATAAGGATCAAATCAAAGCAGAAAAGCAGCCTTGTGGTGTTTTAGGAATAAAAGCATCAGAGTTCCTGGCTGGTTTTAGTTTTCTGACACATAAAACATTAAATCCATGGATGAGAGGAAATCTCACAGTAAGAGACCAGGAGTAACACAGAGAACACAGTAAAACACAGAGAAATTAAGAAAAACAAGTTCAATTAAATTAAATTCAGTTTATTTCTATAGCGCCATTTCACAGGACATCTCATCCGAGGTCACTTTCCAGTTCACCAGATCATCCAGTCAGATTGATTCAAAGTTTTCTATCTAAGGAAAACCAGTTGATTGCATCGACTCATTGACTCTACTGCAATCCCTCACACTAAGCATGCTTGTAGCGACAGTGGACAGAAGCAGACATAGAAAAAGAAGCAAAGATATAAATCCAGAGCTGCTTGAGCCTGAGCTGGGCCTGTGGTCCTGGTTTGTACTGGTTCTGAGCGTAAAGTATTGCAGTGTGATTCTGTGTGGAACAGAAACCGGACCCGGTTCCTTTAAAAGTAAAACAGAAAAATCCTGGAGTGAAGTCAGTATCCCCATCATATCTGAATGCGGATGCTTCTCTAAAGGAGACCTTCAACAGAACGAGAGCTCTATTTATAAAATGGATGCTTGTTTTGATTTATTTATTTCAGTTATGTTCTGCTCAGTGTATGCAGGGTAACAGGTGGACATATAATTACTAATTAATAATTATAATTAGACCATCCTCTGAGGAACTCAGCTTTCTGCATATGAACCACATGTGGGCCGAGGTTCCCTGCTGGAGGCTGCAGCTGGAGTCAGAGGGCGACATTATGGTGACATGTAGTCATAAAACCTGACTGGATAAAAAAGTAAGGAGAAAGACGTTTAAATGTCAGACTGAATGCTGGTTTGGTTCATGTGTTGTTTTCATCAACAGCCACTAGGGGGCATAATTGGCTGCTCTGTGGCTGCAGTAAAAGTCAAAAGAATGAAGGTCAGACACTGAGCTCACTTCATTCATCCATGCATAAATGACATAACTAATGACTTTGAACATCACAGCTTTGTTGACTGTTGATGCTGCATCAGTCGTCTGATATCTTCTGTCTGCTGCCTCCTTCTTCCCCATGACTCTGTCAACAAACCGTCTCCCTCAGTTTTAAATGAGCCTAAGGATTCCAGGTCCAACATGTCCGATCATTTCTGGTTCTGATCCCAGTGATTTCAGTAACTTTGCCACACATCAAACCTTCTATTTATCTCCAATATCTGTTAAAAACAGTTTTGTGCTGACTCCACCTGCAGTTTCTATGAGTGGTTCCAGTGTGGTTTTAAATCCTCCCATAGCTCTGAAACAGCCCTGATCGCCAATGACCTCATCTCATAATGGCTGATTCTCCCTCCTCATGCCTATGGCACCATCTCACCCTCCATCCTTCTCAAACTATTCGGATAAAACAGAAATCTTTATAATTGGTACCAATTCTCCTCTCTCTAAAACCAATAAGACCTCCTTCCCTGTGGATTATTCCTCTGTCTCTCCTTCTCTTCATCCTCTCCTTTCTTTTCCAGCATCATTAGGTCTGTTCATCTCTCTCTACCTCCATCCTTCCCATTAATTCTCAAATAGCTCAGAGCTTAGCTGCTCATTGGCTACATTGGCTCCCCATCAGATTCTGAATCCTATGTAAATATTTTTTTCCCTGACTGCTAAAGCTCTCCATGACCTTTGCCCCTGCCTGTTTTCTGAGCTTCTCCACAGTCAGACGTCCCCTCGCTCCCTCAGGTCTTCCGTTCGTCTCCTCTTTCCCACTGAAAAATAACCCGCTATTTTTTTTTTCTAATTATTTATTTTAATAAAAGACTAAACAAGAATAAACAAGTTAAACAACAATATA
>NW_015152000.1:42417-43591 GCF_000732505.1 Cyprinodon variegatus | reverse complement strand
ATATATATATATATATATATATATATATATATATATATATATATATATATATATATATATACACACTTACACATATATACAGTACAGACCAAAGGTTTGGACACACCTTCTCATTCATAGATGTTTCTTTATTTTCATGAGTATAAAAATTGTGGATTCCCACTGAGGCATCAAAACTATGAATTAATACATGTGGAATTATATACTTAGCCAAAAAGTGTAAAACAACTGAAAATATGTCTTATATTCTAGGTTCTTCAAAGTAGTCGCCTTTTGCTTTGTTTACTGCTTCGCTCACTCTTGGTATTCTCTTGATGAGCTTCCAGAGGCCGTCACCTGAAATGGTTTTCCAGCAGTCTTGAAGGAGTTCCCAGAGATGCTCAGCACTTCTTGGTCCTTTTGCCTTCACCCCAAACCATCTGGATTGAGTTCAAGTCCGGTGATTGTGGAGGCCAGGTCATCTGGCTCAGCACCCTATCACTCTCCTTCTTGGTCAAATAGCCCTTCCACAGCCTGGTGGTGTGTTTGGGGTCATTGTCCTGTTGAAATATAAATGATGGTCCAGCTAAACACAAACCGGATGGAATAGAATGCCGCTGCAGGATGCTGTGGTAGCCATGCTGGTTCAGTATGCCTTCAATTTTGAATAAATCCCCAACAGTATCATAAATCCCCACCATCAGACCTCCTCCTCCATGCTTCACGGTGGGAACCAGGCATGTGGAGTCCATCCGTTCACCTTTTCTGCGTCGCACAAAGACATGATAGTTGGAACCATAGATCTCAAATTTGTGGTCTAATGTCCATTCCTTGTGTTCTTCTCTTCTGCTTGTTGCCAGTCCTTAGCATAAAGGCTTGATTCAAACAGTCTTGTCTTAGCAGTTGTTCTAGAGATGTGTCTGCTGCTAGAACTCTGTGTGGCATTGATCTGCTCTCTAATCTGAGATGCTGCTAACCTGCGATTTCTGAGGCTGGTGACTCGGATGAACTTCTCCTCCGTAGCAGAGGGACTCTTGGTCTTCTTTTCCTGGGAGATCCTCATGTCAGCCAGTTTCTTTGTAGCGCTTGATGATTTTTGCGACTGCAATTTTGGACGCTTTCAAAGTTTTGCCAATTTTTCAGAATGACTGACCTTTATTTCTTAAAGTAATTATGTTTTTTCTTTACTTAGCTG
>NW_015152000.1:38867-41532 GCF_000732505.1 Cyprinodon variegatus | reverse complement strand
TGACAGATAAAATACTTTTGTTGAATAAATAATAAAAAGATGCATCTTTTTTGTCTTTGTGTTCCTTATCTGGAAGGTCCGCATTACAATTTGAGCTTTGGATGTTAATTTTACATGATTATTATAATTTTTCTTTAGAAAACAATGGCCATGTTTGGATGGTTCACAAACTTTCAAGCAGCACTGTATATATATATACACACTTACACATATACAGTACAGACCAAAGGTTTGGACACACCTTCTTATTCACAGATGTTTCTTTATTTTCATGACTATAAAAATTGTGGATTCCCACTGAGGCATCAAAACTATGAATCAACACATGTGAAATTATATACTTAGCCAAAAAGTGTAAAACAACTGAAAATATGTCTTATATTCTAGGTTGTTCAAAGTAGCCGCCTTTTGCTTTGATTACTGCTTTGCTCACTCTTGGTATTCTCTTGATGAGCTTCCAGAGGCCGTCACCTGAAATGGTCTTCCAACAGTCTTGAAGGAGTTCCCATAGATGCTCAGCACTTGTTGGTCCTTTTGCCTTCACTCTGCGGTCCAGCTCACCCCAAACCATCTGGATTGGGTTCAGGTCCCGTGATTGTGGAGGGCAGGTCATCTGGCTCATCACCCTATCACTCTCCTTCTTGGTCAAATAGCTCTTCCACAGCCTGCAGGTGTGTTTGGGGTCATTGTCCTGTTGAAATATAAATGATGGTCTAACTAAACACAAACCGGATGGAATAGAATGCTGCTGCAGGATGCTGTGGTAGCCATGCTGGTTCAGTATGCCTTCAATTTTGAATAAATCCCCAACAGTATCATAAATCCCCAACAGTATCACCAGCAAAGCCGCCCCAACCCCCCTCCACCCCAACCATCAGACCTCCTCCTCCATGCTTCACGGTGGGAACCAGGCATGTAGAGTCCATCCGTTCACCTTTTCTGCGTCGCACAAAGACACGATAGTTGGAACCATAGATCTCAAATTTGTGGTCTAATGTCCATTCCTTGTGTTCTTCTCTTCTGCTTGTTGCCTGTCCTTAGCAGTGGTTTCCTAGCATAAAGGCTTGATTCACACAGTCTCGTCTTAGCAGTTGTCCTAGACATGTGTGTGCTGCTAGAACTCTGTGTGGCATTGACCTGCTGTCTAATCTGAGATGCTGCTAACCTGCGATTTCTGAGGCTGGTGACTCAGATGAACTTCTCCTCCGTAGCAGAGGGGACTCTTGGTCTTCTTTTCCTGGGAGATCCTCATGTCAGCCAGTTTCTCTGTAGCGCTTGATGATTTTTGTGACTGCAATTTTGGACGCTTTCAAAGTTTTGCCAATTTTTCAGAATGACTGACCTTTATTTCTTAAAGTAATTATGTTTTTTCTTTACTTAGCTGCTTTTTTCTTGCCATAATTCATATTCTAACAGTCTATTCAGTAGGACTATCAGCTGTGGATCCACCTGACTTCTGCACAACACAACTGATGGTCCCAATCCCATTTATAGGGCAATAAATCCCACTTATTAAACCTGACGGTGGACACCTGTGACATGAAAACCATTTCAGGTGACGGCCTCTGGAAGCTCATCAAGAGAATACCAAGAATGAGCGAAGCAGTAATCAAAGCAAAAGATGGCTACTTTGAAGAACCTAGAATTTAAGACATGTTTTCACTTGTTTCAGACTTTTTTGTTAAGTATATAATTCCACATGTGTTAATTCATAGTTTTGATGCCTTCAGTGTGAATCTTAAATTTGCATAGTCATAAAATAAAGAAAACCCTTTTAAAGAGAAGGTCTATACATATATATAGCTGCATTATATATGTATATACATATATGTATAATTATGTTGAGACTAACAGGATTGTAGTTACACACTATGCTAAATGCTGTTTCAGAGTATCCACCTTGAAACAGAACAACCAAATACAAATAACCGTTTTTTAATGTAACCATGAATTTTCCTCTTCTGCCACTGCCTTGCTGGTTCTGATTGTCTCAGGCTGCTGCAGAGCTGGAGACAGATGGAGTCGTTTGTGCTTTGACCAAGCTGATCTCCACAGTGGAGCACTGCCAGTCTAAAATCTTGGAGGTAAATGACCGGACAGATTTATTAAAATAAAAGCACTGCCTGTTTTTTAGCCTTTTGGTTTTCCCCACCAGACGATAGAGACGGCTGTTCAGATAGCAGAGAGCAGAGCTCAGAGTTTGCTGACAGAGCTGGAGGAGGAGATAGCTGCACTGAGGAAGAGGAGCTCCACACTGAGCCAGCTGGCTGCGTCTGAAGACTATGTGCATTTTTTCAAGGTGAGAAGACTTAGATTTTCTTCTAACCAAAAACCACATCTGTTCATCATGATTTGATCAAATATGATCTGAAGGGAAGCTTGCGTTCCTGATTCATGTGAAATGCTCTTTTAACCTACAACCCCCCAACCCCATAAAAGGCAGCTTCATCTCAGGTTTCAGAGTGATGCTCCAGGAAGGATAAGGCCCTGTCACAGCTTGACGATTTAGACCAGCGAAAGCCTGACATACAAAAACTCTGGCTAAACGCTGGAACACCTTGGATAAGTAATGGGTACATTTCGTATTAGTTATGAACACGTTGAAGCACACTGGCACACGTTGACATACAGCAAGTATGTTGACATATGCCAGCCTCTGCCATAT
>NW_015152000.1:37029-38331 GCF_000732505.1 Cyprinodon variegatus | reverse complement strand
AAAGTACAGATACTTGTGTGAAAATGAAACGAGTAGAAGTCAGAAGTAGGAAGAAAAATAAGTAATGGAGTAAAGTAGAGATACCTAAAAAGTTTACTTAAGTACAGTAATGAAGTATTTGTACTTCCTTACTTGACACCATAACTTCTGCGTAACTTATCCAGAACTTCTCTCCAACGCATATCAACGTATCTGAAGTGTTTTTAGAAGAGCGCTGAACGTGTTTCTAACTTCCAGCTACTGTATAATGGCGTATTGGCAGCGTTTTGGTATAAAGGGGGTTCACAGGAGGAAACTGTCAGTTCTCCTCCAGACTTCATCCCCATCATAGGGTGAGCCAGAAGGTTAGAGTGATGGATCCTCCCTGCGTTCACGCCCACCACCAACACACTTCCTAGCAGACATGATGCTGAATCTGCTGCCACCAAAAACCTTCTTTCTTTCTTTCTTTCTTTCTTTTTCTTTCTTCTTTTTTTTTTGGGTGGTGGTAAACAGCAGCTAGGTTAATCCTGCAATCAAAGACATCTTTTTATGCAGGCCGCGCGCCTCCAGGAGCATCGCTGCTCCCCTCAGGACACTGGCTTGTGCATCATTTCATGGGCATCCCGTGCTTTATGCATAAGTTAGGCTGTCGTTGCACAGAAGTTCTGGACTTGTTATGAATAATGTATGTATACGCCCAGGATAGAAAAATACATAGAAAGTTCAGCGTGTGCCAGCATTCTAGGAGTTTCTGGGAGGTCAGGTATGCGCTGGATAAAAAGTAAGGTGTGACGAGCTGCATATCATCGTATCATAGCATAAGTCCCAAAATGGGCTCAGAATGCCACTAAAACCAGGAGCAGCTCCAAACAGCTGAATGAGGTTCTGCTGAGTAATAAGGATGCTTAACATGAAGGGGCAGAAAAACAGAAGGAGAAAGCTTAATTAGTTCAATTCAATTCAGTTTATTTCCGTAGCGCTAATTCACAACACATGTCATCTCAAGGGTCTTTATAGAGATCATTAAGTCAGACTGTTACAAATTTTACTGTCTAAGGAAAACCAGCTGATTGCATCGACTCATTGACTCTTCAGCAATCCCTCACACCAAGCATGCTTGTAGAGACAGTAGAGAGGAAAAACTCCCTTTTAACAGGAAGAAACCTTCAGCAGAACCAGGCTCAGTGTGAGCCTGGTTCTGCTGAAGGTTTCTTCCTGTTAAAAGGTTCTGCTGAGGCCGACTGGGGTTCAAGGAGACAGAAGCAGACATAGAAAAAGAAGCATAGATACAAAAGGCAACTGTCAACCAGCTCCACAGGC
>NW_015152000.1:33049-35296 GCF_000732505.1 Cyprinodon variegatus | reverse complement strand
TTACCAAGGTAGAGAAGATGGAGAAACTGTTTGTGCTGAGCAGTTTAAATATTTTTTTTATTATTGATGGTTTATTGTCCTAGTTTGACAGTAACCCCACTTTGGAGAGAGAATTCAATGATTTAGGTGCAGCATTTATGAGAAATATTTTTTTTTACTTTCTGTTATTTGCTGTCATCTTATGTTTTTTTTTTTTTTGTGAATGCAGAAACAGCCAGGATAGCTGGCTGAGGCTGGATGTTTGTTTGCTGCAGTGCCTCATTAACATGCTCAGAGTCTCAACCATCAGCAGCCAATTACACCAGATTAATTAAAAGTTTCTATCAGAATTCAGAATTCTCTCCTCCTGGATGAGCAGCTAGAGACAGTAGACGTTCACTTGCATTGTGTCGTTGACGCTACAGAAATCCCTCACACTGAGCATGCATGCAGCGACAGTGGAGAGGAAAAATCCTTTCAATAAGAGGAAATCTGCTGGAGAATCAGAACCAGGCTCAGTGTGGGCGGCTTCTGCTGAGCCCACCCAGTGGTTTAAGCAGACAGACTGGTTGGCGGCTGCAGCCACATCACTGTCTGTAACTGACAGACCTGTGCTTTTTTAAATCAATATTATATTATTCCCGCATACTTCCTCTGAAGCTGCTGCCATGGTGTCCAGTCTAGAAGCCATGGATGGGGCGTAACCTTCAGGCTCTCAGGATTCATGATTTGCAATAGAAGAGTTTTCGTTTGACCCTCAGCAGAAAAAGTGTGGGTTTTTACAGACCAGCTGGTTCTGATGTCTGATGTCTATGATTGACTGACCATCTAAAACTCTTGGATGTTTTATTTTTCCAGACATTCCCTGCCGTGTCCACACCCCCGCAGGCTAAGGACTGGTCCAATGTCTCATTGCCATCTCAGACGACCTCTGAAGGGATTCTCAGGACTGTCAATCAAACGGTGGAATGCCTCCAGCTGGAGATCCAAAAACTACCTCAGCTCTGTAGGTTTAAATGTCTGTGTTGCATTCTGCATTAAACAGAATTTGGTCCTTAGCATAATATGTGAATTTTCCTCTGCAGGCCAGCAGTCGTCATCAGCTTCGCCCGTCCCTCGGCCCAGCCTAAGTAGGCCTTTAAAAGCTTATTTATGTTACAACATGTCATCTTAAGATTCTGCACAGGGTTGATTCAATCAGATAACGGACAGATGGTTCAATTCTGAATTTCAAGCTAAGTCAATAAAATCTTTTTTTTTTCTTTGCAGAAGTAAGAAGAGTTCAGGAATATGCAGGTAAGGAGGACCTGCTGCCCTCTGTGCTTCATGTTTGCTAGTTTCTAATGAGAACTGATCAGTTGTTTATCTATCAGAGGAAATCACTCTGGACCCCAGTACAGCTCATCCTCGCCTCATCATCTCCCCTGATGGAAAGCAGGTGCAATGTGGCGAGCGTTACCAGCTGGTCCTAGACCACCCACAGCGTTTTGACCGGGTAGTGTGTGTGATGGCCCATCAGGGATTCACATCAGGACGCCATTACTGGGAGGTAGGAGAAAAACACGCTTTTATTAAAAACAACTGTGAATTTGAGTTCACCTTTTCTTTCAGCATGTTGTGGATTTAGCTGTCAAAAATTACGAGCAATATTTATGGCTATTTAGTGCAATGAACGGAATGGGAGGGCTTCTTCTTCCATCCCAGCAGAAAGGAAAGCAGTTGTTGCTATGGCAACACAGTGACACCCCATGTGTGGCTGTAACTCTATGGCGAAGGTTAACATAACATTTAACATTTGCCCATTTCTGAAAACAAATGTATAAATAAAACTATTTCAGAGACGTTCTAATTTTGAATTAATCAAAATTTTTCATAAACTGACTTGTGGTTTTCTGTCAGTGTGACGAGGATGCCTTAGGAGCTGTATAGAGATTCCCAGCCTTTAACAATTTTTGCATTTTCGCTTTATATTGGGCTAGCTCTAAGCTAGCCCAATATAAAGTTTTTTAAATAAAAATTTTATTTGGAGCTAAATATTTCATTAACAAACTAAATACTTAATTTGGAGCTAAATATTTGTTAAAAAACTAAATATTTAATTTGCTAGCTAAATATTTTGTTTGGAGTTAAACATTTATTTAAAAAACTAAATATTTTGGTTGGAGCTGAATCTTTATTTAAAAACTAAATATTTAGTTTGGAGTACGAGTTTGGAGTTGAAATAAAGTACGGTGAAGTTCCTTAATTATGACATTTAATTGAGTTCAG
>NW_015152000.1:30690-32466 GCF_000732505.1 Cyprinodon variegatus | reverse complement strand
TCTGTCTCCCTCTTCCATATTTGTCTGAGGCAGTCCAGCTGAGCTCCAGCCTTACAGACAGGCTCTCTCTGGAGAAGGACATCAGTTTGTGTCGGCCATGATGAAGCTGCCAACTTTAAAGCATCTCCATCAACACTACAAAACAGGCACAGTTAGAGAAATGAAGTCTGTCTGGGTGCAGATCTGAACTCCAGGGAGTGTCAGGCAGAGGGGTCACTAAAGGGGCCACCATTGTCCTTTCTGGAGGGGACAGTGGAAGGCGCCACTGTGTTGTAAACTCTGCTGCAGAATGTCTAAACACTTTAGACAGGTAAATATGAACTATGGATGACCTGAAATGCAGCAATGTGTTCCTCTCTGTCGTCTTCCAGGTGGATGTCGGTAATAAAACTGACTGGGACCTGGGAGTAGCAAGTCGGTCTGTCATTCGAAAGGGGAAAATCTCAGTGAGCCCGGCCCATGGCTACTGGTTCCTCAGCCTGCGGGATCAGACAGACTACGCCTTCAGAACGGATCCCTCCACCCCCCTGACGGTGTCTGTCAGACCCTCACGAGTTGGAATCTATATAGACTATGATAAAGGACTGCTGTCCTTCTACAACGTGGAGGCCAAGCTGCTCATCTATTCCTTTATAGATAGTTTTCCTGACACCATCCATCCATTCTTCAGTCCCTGCACCAATAAGTCAGGAAGGAATGGGGCCCCATTGGTCATCTGCCCTGTTTCAATGGCTCAATAAAATCAAAGTATTTGTTTGACCAACATTAAATGGCAGTTATGTTATTAATTTTTCTGTGGGAGGGATCTGAATTTTAGTGCATGCTTATAGTGAATGCTTAAGAACAAAATTAATTACTTAAATATTCATTTTATTAAATGTGAGAATTTAAAAAATAATTTAAGTCTCTCTGTTCAAGTATGTAAAGATTAAAAACTTCCTGGCAGCTGCACAGTGATGTTATCTAATGGAAGTAAAGCTGTGAAGGCTACACCACTGATAAAATTTCAGGATTCCATGTAAATCAAATTACACCATGAATAGTCTTTTAAAAACTATTTCTGAAAATGATATATTTCTCAATTAAATTATAAACAAGCTATGTTAGAAGGAAAATGTACCAGCTTTTGTGTGCACCTCTATAGACGAATAATATTTCCAACATGTGGAAAATGTTTGATTTCTCTGTCTTGAAAATGTACCATATTGGTTTTCCCATTTTTACTTTTATTCACTTGACTACATCTCTGAATCCATCTGAGGAGAGCCACACCAGAGCATAATGGGTTCAGTCTGTATGGGGCAGCGTTGTTTTCAGCTTGTAGAAATGTGGCATGATGTTAAAGTTGGGTTTGATCAGACAACACAAGATACATTTAAACAAAGACTGTAATTTTCATATGAATGCATGGCCTTTTTTTGTTATACATGTACAAAACATTGACAACTGTCTCAAAGTGAAAGGATGTGGATACATTTTACAACTTATGGGTAACACTGAAATGTCATCAGATGGAATAATACGCTGAATAAAGACCCAGTATCAAATGTTGGGTTTAATGGATACTGTTTATAACTTTTTAAGCCGGGCGTACACTGTGCTATTTTTTTCAATCGTTGCACGCAGCTACTGCTCACACTATACGACTAAACTGCAGATTTTAGTCTTATAGTGTGAGTTCACAGCTCATGATGTATGACACTCTCATGCGATCTACCTGCTCACACTGTACGACTAAAAACCAGGTGGGACTCAGCTCCGCAGTGAGATGGCGCT
>NW_015152000.1:28667-29904 GCF_000732505.1 Cyprinodon variegatus | reverse complement strand
TTAGAGAAAATCCCTAGACTGGCCCTAATACTCCGTCGTATAAATTTGAGTGTAATATGTAGTGCGATTTTTTTGAATGAAAGCATTAGTGAATAAACATGTCTGACCCGCATTTATCTCAGTCATACACAACCCAGAATATTTCTGGTGGAAATCAAAATGCAGCACAACCAGGTACTTTTAAAAAATATATCAAATATAAGAACTGGAAAATGTCTCTGAAGACTTTTTACAGAATTTGTGAAATATGGTCAACGAAATGAGCACTTTAAATGATGTTCTTTCTCCTTTAAAATCCGACATACGGAATGCAAATCTTTGTCAAAACCAGCGTCCACAGCAAGTAATCATGTAGATCAGTTAAATTGTAACAACTACTGAGGGAATTATCTAGACAAAACAAGACAGAAAGAACTTCTTTAGAGGAAAATCCAACCCAATCCATCCACCTCTAAATATTCCTCAATCTGGTGGTGGGGAAGGACCACGAACCGTAAACGGAGAAAATTTCAGCAATGTAAAAATTAGGGAACGGCTCTCACTAAATCTGAATGGTTCGAAGGGAGATTTAGCAGAAATTTTCACTAGCATGATGATTGTTCTATCCGATCTGGTTAATAGAATAAGACCGATTGCTCAAAGGAATGATGTTCTACAACTGGAAGTAGTAACCAACGACCAGTGTCACACACACATTTTACTTTAAATGATAATGGAGAAAATATCATGGAGGAACTTGAAGCATTTTTGGATACTTTGGTAGAATCAAATTCTGTAATAACTGAAGAAGATAACATAGAATTCATTCTCCAGCTGATTCGAAATCCTCATGGGGAGGCAAAAACGCAGGCCAGTAATTGCAAAATAAATAAATTATGTCTTAAATGTGGAAGGAAATATTATGTTCCCATCTCTACTCCGGCCAAACTCCATATATGCCTGCCTCAAAAATGTCCCGTATGTCAAGAGAAAATATCTTCAGATTCTCCTTGAACCCCAGTCGGCCTCAGCAGATGGCCGCTCACACTTAGCCTGGTTCTGCTGGAGGTTTCTTCCTGTTAAAGGGAGTTTTTCCTCTCCACTGTCGCTACAAGCATGCTTAGTGCTGCAGCTGATCCAGAACGCTGCTGCCCGTGTCCTCACTAAGGCTAAGAAAGTAGAGCACATCACCCCAGTTCTAAAGTCCTTCCACTGGCTCCCTGTATCTCAGAGAATAGACTTTAAAATACTTCTGTTA
>NW_015152000.1:25679-26873 GCF_000732505.1 Cyprinodon variegatus | reverse complement strand
AAACAGTTAAACTGAAAAATCATTAGTTCAACTTTTTTATTTTCTTGAGTCCAACTGCTTTTAATGTTCTTTTTTGTTTCTGCATTTTTTATAAATTTTTTGCTTTGATTCTGTTTTATTTTCCTATGTTTCAATCATGTAAAACACTTTGCATTGTCTTTGTACTGAATTGTACTATACAAATAAATTTGCCTCCCCTTGCCTTACCTAGTGTGAGGGATTGCCTTCAAGTCAATGTGTTGATGCAATCAACTGGTTTTCCTTACATAGAAAACTTTGACTCAATCTGACTGGATGATCTGGTTGAACTGTAAAGTGCCTTGAGATGACATTTGTTGTGAATTGAAACTGAATTGTTTGAGATAGGTATGAGAGGGAACCAGTGATTTATTCAGCCCTGTCAGAAGGATGAAAAACTAGATGAGAACTTATTTTTGAAATTGAAGCCATTGTTAATGAGGAAAGTGAACACATTCCTCATCTGTGCAAAATATTTGTCAGGAAAAGAATGGTCCTCCTATGGTTTGGATTGTGTGCAGAATTTTCGAAGACCAAAGTTTTTCGAATTTGTCTCTTTGGCACACAATGGAAGATCCTTTAACTCTATTCCCTGGTCCTAAAAGCAATGATGTGGTTGGATATAACTCCTCATATCACCACATTCTAATGGATCCATCGAATGACTTGAATATGTTGCTTTTTCCAGGAACTTTTTAATCCAACATGCCTTTAATTTAGGGCAGAAAAAGTAGGATTGCATTTCCTTGACGGTTATGCTGTAATAGCTGATGTTATGTATGATTTTGAATACTTAGGCCGTCTGTTCCATAGTTGCCCAGTTGGCCTCAGGAGATGGCAGCTCACACTGAGCCTGGTTCTGGTGGAGGTTACTTCCTGTTCAAGGACTTTTTTTTCTCTCCACTGTCGCTACTAGCATGCTTAGTGTGAGGGATTGCTTTTAAGTCAATGAGTCGATGCAATCAACTGGTTTTCCTTAGATAGAACACTTTGAATCAATTTGACTGTATGATCTGGTTGAACTGGAAAGTGCCTTGAGATGACATGTGTTGTGAATTGGCGCTATGGACATACATTGAATTGAATTGAACTGAATTGAATTGCCCTTCCTGTTTTAACCTGCTCACCATTTGTCCATTAAGAGGTGTGAGCTATGAAGAAATATTTGCCTGTACC
>NW_015152000.1:21089-22600 GCF_000732505.1 Cyprinodon variegatus | reverse complement strand
GTGCTCGTCCTGTTGGATCTCAGTGCTGCATTTGAATATTATGGTCAACTGTATCAAATGCAGCACTGAGATCCAACAGGACGAGCACAGATACAAGTCCATTATCTGAGGCCATGAGAATATCATTAGTGACTTTCACCAGAGCTGTTTCAGTGCTATGATGAGCTCTAAAGCCAGACTGAAACTCTTCAAAAAGTTCATTATGGTGTAAGTGATCGCAAACTTGTTTGGCAACTCTCTCAAGAATTTTAGATAAGAAAGGAAGGTTGGATATAGGTCTATAATTGACCAAGTCATCTGGGTCAAAAGAAAAAGCCTTAAAAGCCTTTGGAACATATCCCTGTAACATCCTCACATCTAAAATGGAGCATGAGATCAAAGGGAATACTTCCTTAAATAACCTGGGTAGAACTGGATTTAACATATAAGTTGAAGGCTTAGATGAAAACCATAGTTTTGCTAACTTATTCTCCTCTATTAATGAGGAGAAATATGCTGCTCTTGCTTTACAAAGGGTCCTCTTATACAGCAGTAAACTTTTTTTCCAGACTAGGTAGGATTCCCGTAGGCCTGTGGAACGCAATTTTCTCTCCAATTTCCAAGCATTTTGCTTCAAAGTGCGCAGCTCTGCATTAAACCAAGGAGCAAGCTTTCTATTTTTAATGGGTTTCATTTTCAAAGGGGCTGCGTTGTCTAAGGCAGTACGCAGAGAAATAGCAACCCCATCAACAAAATCATCAACCCGTGAAGGGGAATAAGCTAAGCTTTTGCACTCTGCAGCACTGCTCAGCGACACAGAGGAGAGAGAAAGTGAAACAGATTCTTTCAAAATTTAAACTGCATTATCTGATAATGATCTGCTAAAATCAAACCTTCTTTTGGGGGAGGAGAGCTCTGTTATTTCGTCACATTCTATGCCATATGTCAGCACAAGATCCAAAGTATGAAGATGAGAATGTGTGGGACTATTCACATTTTGAACAAAGCCAATAGTGTCTAAGATAGCATTCAAAGCTGCTCTTGAGCTATCACCTTCAATGTCAGCATGGATGTTAAAATTTCTCACCATGATGACCCTGTCAGTATTAAAACCGAAATCAGAAAGGAGCTCTAAAAAATTCATTTTAAAATTCAGAGTAGGCTAAGGACCTGGTGAACGATACAAAGTTACAAAAAGAAGAGGTTTTCTTGCTTGCTCCTGCTCCTCCTTGCCCAGAATTTCTGGGTATCTGAAAATGCAATTAACTAGAAGTAGTTGCCTCATTTATGCTTACATAATCCTCTTGCTGCAGCCAAGTTTCTTTAAGACAACATAAATCAATGTGATTATCACAAATCAAGTCATTAACTAGCAGAGTTTTAGAGGAAAGAGATCTGATGTTAAACAGACCACATTTAATCGTTTCAACCTTTTCCCCAATTGAATTTAAATTTTAATTAGATTACACTTATTAACACTGTCTGGATGGAGTAAAGAGTGGGTAACAGTAGAGAAGCTGCAGAGATGTGTG
>NW_015152000.1:8446-20209 GCF_000732505.1 Cyprinodon variegatus | reverse complement strand
AAGGAGGCAGAGGAATAACTGAACATCTGACACAGAGAGCAGGAGAGAGGAGAGGAAGAGTTGGAAAAGATTCTAGGGAGGGAGAGAGAGAAGCCATAGCAATGCTAAGCTAGCGCTAGCCTAGGCTAGCTACCCTACTACCAGAAATAAAACCGTGTGAAAGTGACAAGTGCTCAGTAGAGAAGTGCAGCAGAAGGTGCTATGTTTTTAGTGCTTAGATAGACTTTAGATTACTTAGATACAGAGATATAAAAGAAAAAAAGAACCTAATTCAGATGGAGATAGCCTGAACAGTGGAACCATATTTTTCCTTGGCCTAATTCTGAGATAAAATCCTGTACCAGTCACTATGCTGTAATGTTTAAGGTAGGGTGGGACAGAAAGCAGATGCCTCCCTACTCTAGAGAAGGGTGAAGGGAATGCCATGAGAGATAAGAATGAGTTCACACAGCCTCCTTCATGCCGTGGACAGGAAGACCTGTTCTGAATGTTTATCTGGTCTAAAATGTATGTCCTTGATGAATTGAAGTGTTTTTTTTCTTGGGAATAACCAAATTTTATTGTCATGACAACACCTGTTGGATATTCATTGGCAATTATTTAAACCAATGAACATCCAACAGGTATTGTCATGACTCAGTAGAGAGTGACCCCTTTTCATCATTCTGCTTCATTCTATCTCTACTCTCCCATTCTGAAGTATTTGTAGTTCATTCTCTCACTCTGCTCTCTAATTTCTCTGCTTTTTCTCATAGTAGCTTCATCTGGTCTGTTCCTGTTTGGCTGTGACTCCATCCTGGAGAGAAATAACTCTGAAAACTCTGGTTTAACGGATTACTCCATCTCCATAGAACAAGGTAGGATCCAGCCAGTGGGCTGCCAACAAGATGTGCAGCATCTGAAGTGTCCCAGATGCTGCGGCCCCGGAGAACAAGCAGGAGTCCGAGCATGGTCAGGGATACACAACACGAACAGGCTGGTTCAGGGTTCCAGGAGTCCACAAATAGTTCAGGCTGAACATTTAGACAAAGACAGGCAGGCCCAGTGATTGTGAGGTAGAACAGATCAGGGTATCAGGAACACTACGGAAGGCTAATAAACACTCCCTCCATTGAGATCAGACAGGAAAAGGTGCATTCAGTGTATAAGAGGCAGATCAGGATCAGGAAATCAGAAACACTAAAAACCCTCTCTCCACTGGCCCTCGAGAACAAGTACTTGAAGAGAAGCAAAAGCAAATAATCTGGCCCAATGGCTGGGACTGAGCCATATAAATAAAAGCAGCAGTAGGTGGATTAGATGAGCTCTTGTTGGAATTTGGGTAGAGTTAGGCAGATGAATGAAATGACCAATTAGGCCAGCACTCATTGCCAAGATCATGACATGTATTGTCAGTAACTTGCACATTATTTTGGATAAATAGAAAATTCTAAATCGTTTTAACAAACACTTTGTTCAATCCAGCTGCTTATTGGAATGATTGTATTTAAGCCCAAAAAGCATCCACAAAGTCACTCATTGCAATTTGAGTGACTTTGAGTGACTGAGACCTTTAACTTAGGTGGATGAGTTAACAGGTCCTGAAAAGTTACAGTAGATTCTTATTTTCTTAAATTAGCTAATTTCATTACAAAACATTGCAAGTAATGTGGTTGTTTCTTTGTGTAAATCTTTATTTGTTCTTCCTTTGTTAAGGTAAGGGAGCCTTTTTAAGATCTTAAATTACATTATCAAGACTCTGGTCTGTAAAATGTTTGTTTTATTTCCCTCTTGAAGGCTTTTGATAGTGTCTGCTTAGAGACCGTATGACATTGGTCTTTCTACTGACGCTGTTGGTTGGTTCTCAGATTATTTTTCAGGGAGGATGCAATGTTAAATTTTGCTGGGTTGTCCTCTTCCTTTCTCCCTTTTAAAAAAGGGGTCCCTCAAGGATCTGTCCTCAGTCCACTGCTGTTCTAAATCTATATTAATTATCTCTGTCATAATGTGTCAAACTCCTCTTTTAATTTTTTAGGCAGAGGACCCAATCTTCTGCTGTTCTTCAACTGCCATTGAACAAGCATTTCCTTTTTCAGTCTCCTCCATTCTGCAGTACCAGTGTATGGTAAAAGTGTTACAATTTGTACAGATGGCAAAATAGATTTAAAAAAAAAATGTCAAGCTTAAAAAGTCTAAAAGTTTGCAATGTCCACATTTTATTTAATGCACATATGGGAAAAACACATGCTGAACAAAACAACGACAAATATTATATTTATAATAAAACTTTAGAATTTCATTCCAACTTAAATATTCTTCTCATAAAACAAAACAGTTCCTAGTTACAATGCATTTAACTATAAAATGCAAACAATGCAAAATAAAGACCTCAAACACTCTAGACCCAGAACTTCTCCTTAAAAAAGCTCTTGTTTGAGAAAAAATTATGGAGCTATTAATTTTACATTTAAAAGATTCTCAATAAAGTATTACTGACTTATTACTTATGCCCCAGAACAGTCTTGAAATTGAACATGCCTTATACCATTTTTACAACGTTGGGTTTTTCAGTGGTTTTGTGAAATGTAACTAAATATATTTGTTAATGTATCACTGAGCAGCATTATATTTAATGTTGTAGGCTACAGGACCTTCCATAGTGAATCCAAGATAGAAGGATATTTCTTCCCGGCTGCACCCACTGCGGATGTCTCCCAGATAAGCTGGACGAACAGGAATTTTTAGGTTTCCTCCGTAGCTAACATATACTTCTCCATTTTCAGAAATTCCTTTTTCCCTTAATAACTCTCGTTTAACCTCTGGTTCATTCCAAGTGGCTCCACTCTGCCAAAGCTGTTGCAGGGTGTGAGCTTGACCACTGCTGGACTCTTGTCTATTTAAAACATCAATCAATATTTGATCAAGCTTCACTTTAGAGACCATTCTTCTCAGTCCAGTGGATTTCCCAAGAAAGAAATGAGCTAAGGTTGTTCGGGCTGGAAACATGTATGAAAAGCGTCGATGAAATGATTTCTTGGCTGATGTGATGTATGTGCCGATATCCCTGTATTTTGAAGAGCTTTCCAGTTTTCTATCTTTCGTAGGCCACATGAGAAGCATGGATAGGTAGTACAGCTCTGTCGAATTTGAGTGTGTACCTTCTTTTTGTAGTTCTTCATCGAGAAGATCAACCAACTCTTCATATTTTTTCACTTCCTTAGAGGATGGCTTTATGCTGTACATCACTATGTTAGCTAAGATAAAGTTGACAGTGTCTGATACAGATCTTTTAGGTGAGCTGTTGAAAATATATTTCCATTTTATAAGGATGCGCTCCATCTCTGCACCACTTTTGTAACTCAAACACTGTAAAAGTCCAGCAAATGAGTCTGCTCGTTTTGCTTCCAGATAAAACCTATGGTCCTGTATCTCCTGGTTTAGACTAAGATTTGGGTTGCTGGCTTTCTCGGATGCTTTTTCTTGTTCTGAACTACTGAACATCTGCAGGTATTTTCTGAACTGCTCTGATAACTTCTTTTTGTGCCTTTCATCAGCCATTACCCTTTCCTGTGATTTAGGTCTCAGGTAAGTGAAGTAATTCTCGAAAAAGCTGAAAATCTCCTTCAGCCTTGGCTTCAAAGAGACCAAAAATCTCTCATGGTGGACCAGGACTTCCACAAACTGGGCAGTGGCAGTGTCCCCGGGGTCAAAATGTAAGCTTTTCATGGAATGGTGGCCTTTGAGAATCTGTAGCAGTTGGTCTCTTTGATGTTTGTCTCTACTCTGTGAAAGAGGAAGTTCTCTGATGAGGTCCAGAAGGATCATCATAACCTCTGTCTCTCCAACATAACCTGCTGTGTTGTAGGATTTTGGCTTCTTTCTGCTGTAAGGATCAAATGGGTCCACTAGTTCATCCTTCTTGGCAAGCTCCTGCGAATCTTGGAAAGCTTTTACAGCTTTAGAGCCCAGCTTCAAGCATTCATCAAGAACCTCAGCAGTGAGAGGCTTGGCTTCTTCAATCGCCTTCTTTAATTGGCTCTTGTAAACCTGTCCTACTGTGTCTGCAATGTAAGAATTAGAGTTTTTACTTCGTGCATCTAAAGCCCAATGTAAGGCACCAGAGAAGTCTCTTTCTTTGAGATAGTAATATCTTGCTAGTGCCTGTGGGAGTGTTGCACTTCTGTCAAACCTCTCTATAGCTTTCTCTAAAATTTCTTTGACTTTTTCTGATCCTTCATCTTCATCTATTTTTTCAATTAAAGGAGAAAACAGTGTATCTTTGTCATCCCCTTGTTCTTTTCTGTGCCGTGAAACAAGCATGCTTTGAATGTGCAGAAGTAAAAAATCCTTTCCCATGCAGGACATAAAGAGTTTGTCACAGTGTAAAATGTCGATAGTTATTTCAGCCATGGAAATATTGTGTTTTTGTTCAAGGAGCTGAAGGCAGTTACTGGCAATCATTGGGTGTAGGAATCTAACTGCTTGGTAGAAGCCATGCTCTTCAACAGTGAATGTTATCAGCAGTGTGGAATATGGATTCATTTTGTCCTCAAGAGTCTCACGTTTCCAGATGACATTCCTTAGACCAACTAACTCTTCACACAAAGAGAGTGACATATAGGATCCATTCACAAAGGTGTTGAACAAAGCCAGAAAGGAGAGGAGCCTGCCCTGCTGGGTGGTGGCATCAAGATCTTTAACAACATTGCTCACAATCTTTGCAATGTAATCCTCACTGAAATTATTTGTCATGATCATGAAAGAGTAAAAGGTTTCCGGCTTCTCATGGTCAGTTTTCAACTGCTGAAGTTTAGCAGAAAATAGCTTCTGCTCTTTGGAGGACAACTTGTTGGTTAAGAATATATTAGGAAAATTACTACTTCTTGAGCTGTCAGCAGGAAACTGAGTTCTCTCACAGTTCAGTATAATGACCATGAGAGTGTTCTGCTGCATTCTCTCACCAGCACAACTGAGGATACATTGCTTAAGGTCCTCAACATCCTCCCAGTTGTCCACCAAGAGGAGGACTGGTGTGTAGCCTGGCTGATCCTGCTTTCCATATATGAGCAGATTAATGACTTGAGTAGCAATGTCATTATTTCTTGCTCTGTTGTTTTTTACAACAGCACATCTGAATTTTCTCCTTAAGCTCCAAAGAACATGCATTGCGAGAGTTGTTCCTCCACATCCTGGGGCGTGGAAGAGGTTGATCATGACACATGGAGATGTGTAGCTGTCGACAGGTGTGATCAGGTTATACAACTCATCATATTTGTCTCGCTTGATGAATGGCAGACTGCCTCTCTGTTCAGAGAAGTAAAAGTTCCACCATCTTACTTGTCCTCCTCTATAAAAATCCTCTTCTGTTTTCTTATAAAACTCATCAAAGGAAGCTGTATTTTCAATATCTGTGTTTTCACATTCATTTTCACTCAAAATGTCCAACACTGTGAACAGTTCCTCATCTTTTATTGTCAGCAGCACTGAGCTTGAGCCCGTGGATGGGAGGTATCTCTGGGAAGGCTGTGTTTTGGGCTCTTTTAGTTTTTTTATTGTACTGGATATTTCATTCAGGCTCAGTTCATAGACACATTTATTGGAGACATCTTCCTTACAGCGTACGTCTATCAGACGCTTCCACTGACCGAATACCTCTGAGTCTCTACAAATGCACAGCATGTTGTCAGTTCCCTCCAGTGTATGATAGATTGCACAGAACGTCTCCAAAATAGGACTTGATATTTCAGTTACAGCTGAATGAAGAACAAAAATGACCAGCAGTTTGTCTCTAGAAATTACATCTGGGCTGCAGAGCAAACCAATCATGTTGCTGATCTCCCCTAAACGCCTCCTTAACCATTCACTGGGTGTTAGTGGCTTATCTTTTTCGCTCTCCTCATTCAGTCGTCCATTGCAGAAAATCCAACTTGTTTGCTTAAACAGGTTAAGCTTTCCAATAAGTGTAGGTAAGCTATCCTGACTGGTGTACAAATGTGGGTAGTGAAGATTGGCAATACGGTCTCTTCTGTAGGAAAGGCATGTTCCTCTTAAATCTGACTCTGGGTCAAACTCCAGCACAGCAAACAGAGATATTTCCTTCAGAAAATCCATGTGCTCCAGCTGGGCTGAATGACATTTGTCAGTAACTACAATAACCTGAAGGGAACTCTCAAGAAAATCTCTTCCACGTGTTACTAGCTGCTTCAGCCTCTGTCCCTGGTGGCTTTGGGGGGAATGTTTTGCTCTGTTTTCCTCTGCCATCTTGCGGGCTGACACCAAGTTGTTGACATTTTCAGCAAACTTTTTCAGTTTTTCTTGACCAATTCTTGGATTAGTATCTGCTAATATGTTGACTGACTGGGGGCCCTGTCTAATAAACAGACATTGAGTTTTGCACTGATGTCTATCCTTTGTTGATGTAATACCCAGAGAAGTGTAGAAAATAAAATCTTGTGTCTGTGAAGATTCTGGGACTACATCAACCTCTATCACAAATCTGTCTGAAGCTGTCCCATTTTGATGGTGAACTGGTATAAAGTTTGGTGGTCTGATACACAATCGAGCAACATTCACATGCTGTTCTTCAAAAAAAGCCTTCAGAGATAATTCAAATGCCTCATTGAACTTATTGACAGAGGTTATCCTATGGCCAACTACTTGCCCATGTTCTATCTCTGGTTGTCTTTTGACCCCAAAATGTATTGTTCCGTTGGTTCGTGAATTCATACAGCTGGCAGCAAAACTAAACACTTCCCTTGTAAATTCATACAGGATCTCTCTTTCACTTGTTTCATTCACATTTGGCAGGAGGCAGTACTCATGAACTGGGTCAATGAGATTACTTGGACCTGCCATTGGTGGAAGAATGTCATCTTCTACATAGAAGATTATGGAGTTTTTTTTATCAAAGGGCCGACTCTGACTTATTGCCTTAGGTGGTTGTAGATCTTCTAAGTTGTTTTTAAATTGAGTTTCAATAAAACATTGTTTTGCAGTTGTATTCTGATCCATTATAGACCGTATGTTTTCTCTCGCCTTTTGTAACATTTGTATGGAAGAACTTACACTTTGGATTCCTGAATCTGATGACACCGTCTCATATTCTGCTGATTCATATATGTTTCCTGATGTTGCTGCACTGGCCCTTACACGGCGCTCACTCTGTGCTGCTGTAGTAGCTGGTAAATATGTCTCTGATTGGTTCCTAAAATTCTTGACCTGCCTTAAGATTTGTAAAGCCTGTGCTGGTGGTACACCTAACTCTAACAAGTCTTCCTTCTCAAAACAGTCCAGGCAAGCTCCTGTTAGCTCTTGGTCATAAAGCCTTAGTGCAAGTTCTTTTGATACTCTCAGTTTGGTAACCAGCCAGTCTTTAACTTGGTCCTTAGTCCAGTCTTTAATCAGTGGTGGGTGTGTAAAGTTGTATTCCTCCTAAGGAAGATAAAATACAAACAATTACTTTAGGATGCTTTACATAGACTTTTCTGAACATAAATTTTTGTTATAGAAAGAACACCTACTGTTTTTGTTTTCAGCCCGCCACCAGGGAGACGGCTTGGAGATGGATTTACATTACTGTAAACAGATTGTATATTAACCGTTATTAAAAAACACCAAGTGCATTTGGTTAATCTACACATTTCCACACAGTTTGGAATGGCAAACAGCAGCTTTTATAACAACCCCTTATGAAAAAAATGCACAATGATTTTGACACAAAGGGCAGGCTAATAACACTCCACTACACGAGGAAGCATACAACTTTATGAAAGCTTCTTGTTGTGCCAGCTTACCAGAAGATTATGAATATATTAAATAACTAGACCTGGAAGTTAGTTAATTAATAGGTTTTTCAAATCAAGGATAACGCTAGTTATTTAATATCAGTTGAAAGATTAGAACTGTAAATTGCTTACTGACCAGGGTTTTTGCCCCTTTCCTAAAAGGGTTAGACTCCTGAATCCAGCTGTTAAAAATCCAGTTGTCTTCCACCAATTTAATAATTTAGGCTATGGCTCTTAGCAAAGTTATTAATCACCAACCATATAAATGTGTCTCTGTTCATTCAGATGCTACTGAAAGAAGAGTGAATCCAACCTGAGTGATAAATCGTTCACTGTGTAAAATACGCAGTGAACACAAAAGACCACGGGTTAAAAATACAATGGTACCTTTATTATCTAAAATCACACAGTATTACATCTAATAGCTAAGCAAAACTAAACACTACTGAAAATAAGCAAAATTTAAGCAATAAAAGGGCAAGAGGGCTTCAAGAGTCCGTTCAAAGTCCGGGTGATGTTCAAAGACTTACTGCATTTAAAAGTGTCCTTAGTAATAGCAGCAGATAAAATGTAAATAAACCGTAACGCAGAGATGTTAACTGCAGTCAAAACAGTGAAGTTTCTTTCAGTTACTGGTGAAAAATGAATAATGACTCAGGAATACATTAAAGTAGGCTGAAAGACCTGTTAGCTTAGCTGCTACAAGGAGAGAGTTAGCTCACGATTTAGCAGTTAGCTTCAGCAGACATCCCAAGTTCCAAAAACACATTTCAGGGAGATGGTTATTCAACCATTTACTTTTTCTTTTTTCCCCTTGTGGTCCACTAATGAGCTTAAAAATCATGGCAAAACATGAACATTTCCAGCATATTTTTTTTTACATTATATTAACATTAACAAACTAAATGGAACAAAAAAACTACAAACAATCAATGACAATGTGAGCAAATAATGGTAATTATTGTTATTTTTTTAAAACAAATAACATTTCCCTGCACACACACAGGTGCTTGCCTGCTCACAGAAAGAGTGGATCATCGTCATGTTGGTCAAGGCTCTCTATGGCAGGTTCAGCAACTGAAGGAGCTGACTACAGTGTGATCAACCTGCGCCGTCAACCCCGCATCCGTGCGGTTCACTTGCAGTCTGGACAATGAGGGTAAACATGCTGTGGCTCTGACTGCAGCGCTGAGAGGGACTCCTGCGGAAGCAGGAGAACGGGGTTGGGACGCGGGAGGCGCCCCATGGCAGACACCAGAAAAGTCGCTAGATTTGTCGCTAGTCGCTTTTTTGAAAAAGTCGCTGGAGGGGTCTGAAAAGTCGCTAAATATAACAACAAAGTCGCTTAGTTGGCAACACTGCCTTGAACATCAGATGTGCTTTCTGTTTTTCATGGGACTTCAGCATACAGTGCACCTCGCCAAGGTGTCATCATTCCTCACCATGGCCAGGTCTAGACATACAGTAGGCCAACGGGAGCCAGTTCCCTGTAGATTATGTCCTGGCCCCTGTTATGGCCCCTGTACTGAAGACATAATACTTAAAAGATATTCTAATGATGATATGCACTGGAACAGACATGTTTACTGATAGGACCTTTGTATCTATTTCATTCTTTTTCTTTACAAATTCTGTTTTACTAATTATTCGAAAACAATAAGGTGATAGCTTCAATGGGATTGAGATAGGATGCTAGTTTTCATCTGCTAAATGTTTTTTTTTTTCACAGCAAATAAAAAAATGCTCTAATTTTTACAGCTGAATTTAACAGTTTTTCTTGAGTTCTAAACCAAATTTTATAGAAACGATAGTTTTAACTTAAATTAAGTCAAAAATATGTACAATTCTCTAAATTATAAATGTATATTGACCTCATAAGAAACTGAATTTTTATTGAACCTAATTGAAAAGAAATGTCACTTCATGCAGCTCCCTTAATATATTTGAATCCCTCGTCCTGTTTTTTATTTCATGCTTTTCTGGGCCCCCATGAAAACATGCTGCACCCCACCTTGCCCCCTGGTACATTTGGTCTAGATCCGCCACTGTTCCTCCCCTTCACTAGACGTGGATATACTTTAGTATATTCTGCTGTAAAGTTAGTCCTATATTTTCATTTTTTACTCGAGGATTAAACCTCTGCCGTTTCCCAGGATGCACAGCTTTGAGTGGGAACTAGGTGACTGCCAGCGAGTAACCAGAGAAACTTATCGGACTGATCCAATCAGCTCTCTGACAACCAGCCGCCTGGAACGCTTGTTGATCAGAGCATCGCTTTGGACAGATACACTGCACAGGTTTCACCAGCAACCTCCTCCCCACACCCCGCGCTCTCTTGTTGTCTGCACAATCGCAGTAGTTCTAATCCGCACATGGTGCATCAATAATTATACTGCTTGCACACTCTTGCTCGCATTAAAAAACACCACCTTGCTTATTTCAAATAAAATCACCAACTATCTATTCTACCTATAGTGAACCCAAGCAGAGCACTCATTAAGCATCAGATGGAAAGGAGGGGGGGACGCAATTTCTGTTTTTGGTTCAGTGGATTGAAGGCCTTCGGCTTGGTCCAGTTTCTTGCAGGCCCAAATTTTTTTAATATTAATATTAAGTTAATTTTATAACTCACGGTACATGGGATGTCTCCCATTTATCTACGGTGATTAGCATGTAGCCGCAGCCTCTAGCAGCACTTCCGTGGTGCTGCTCCATCCCTCCGTCTCATAGACAGTCACGGTCCGGCGGCTTCTAATATCTCCTTCGGCAAACAGCAATTGGGACCCCCGTTGTTTGGAGGTTAGCAGAGCTGGAAAGGCTCTTCTCTGTCTCTGCTGCAGCAGGATTCAGGATACTCTGCGTTCACTCTGTTTGAATCGCAGGAAGAGTTAAAACACTGTGTTTAGCTCTATCTGAATTGCATAAAAAAGGCAGTCTAAATTGGTCCAGCAAACACAGACTTCTCCGGAGGGATTTAGTTACTACGTAGCGTAGCCTTCAGCTGGAAGCACTTTTGTCTAGTCTTCCTATTTTGCCGAGCCACCAGCAAAATAGGACGCTTATGTGGGAAGCTAGTGTTTTTCAAACCTACTCCGGAGGGATGTGTCTTCAGAGCGGCATACTTCCGGTGTCCTTCTGGGACAATGTATCGCAACACTCGTCATGCGGTTCGATAGTGACAGTAGTTTTTTACCTGGAGTTTTTACAGGTTTAGCACCCCTAGTGGCTAAAAGTTACACAGTGTTTCCTTTAAGTTTTTGATGGTATTCAACAAACTGCCATTGTTGTGTGATAACGCCTGTTGTGCAATAAATTTGATCAGATTATGAATAAATTAAATAAGTAGAACTACATAAATAACCACAACAGAGAACGGGTTAAAAAACTGGTAATTTTACTAGCTAAGTATCCCTCTTACAGTATTATTGTATCTAATAACTACACAAACACAACATACTACTTAAATGTAGTGTGAGGAGGAAAAGGTGAAGGAAAAGCTAATAAAAAGGGGAATAGGGGGTCTAAGAGTCTGTCGAAAGTCTCTGAGGAATGGTGAAGTTTTAAGGCTTTGTACATTTTATGTTTCAGCATTTTAAGTAGCAGCAAATAAATACGAATAACACTGATGCAGAAACCTGATATGCAATCAAAGCAGTGAGGCTTCATTCAGTTTTACAGTTAAAATTGAACAATTACTCAGGAAAGCATTAAAATAGTAGCCTGGGTGCCATTCCGAACTTAGTCCCGCCCACAAAGTTTGAGGTCGGGAAGTTCGGTCTGGCTCTGCTCCATAGTAGCGCGAGTATGATCGCCCACCCTCTGGCGATCCAATCAAATTGTCAGGGCGGGCTTTATACGATGATGGACAGATGACGTAATCAACCACGTGACCAAAGCGCGCATTGGGTGACAACAATAATGGCTGCCGCTGGAGATGAGTAGAGTCTGTTAGAGTCTATTAGGTCTGTTCTAGAAGATATCGACAGCAAATTAATTTTAA
>NW_015152000.1:5054-8146 GCF_000732505.1 Cyprinodon variegatus | reverse complement strand
AAAATAGGGCAACATGGAGTAAAATGGGTAAGCACAGATAAGGCGGGGCTCAGCTAAAATAAAGAGTTGTAAAACTCAGCCCAAAGATGGCCACCACTACGTATACATGTGACCGAAGTCGGGGGCGGTTTGGAGCTTGCAATGCTGCAGGGCTTAATTTGATCACTTATAGCAGCTTGAAAAGGAATTAAGGAGGTCCTTCAGGCGTTGGTGCATAGCTGTGTGGCAGCAGCTAGGACGGCAGCAGCACAGCTCCCAACAGTGGCTGGAGCAAAGAATCAAGGTTTGGGGGCTTCGTAGCGACATTTTGGCAAACAGTGATTGGGCCCGGGCTGTTCCATTAGTGGCAAACACATACTGGGTAGTGCTCTCATCTGCTTCAGCAAGCAGATTCACAAAACACTGTGGTTTACAACTTGGTTTGAATGGCAGGAAACAAAAACACATTCAGCTCTTTCGGAATAGCAGGCAGGATAAAGACTGGCCCAATCCAGCAAGTTCAGACTCTTCTCCAGAGGGGTGTGGTAGCCACATATCGTAGCTTTAGCTGAGAAACAGTCTGTTTCCCCTGCCTGACCTATGGGTCCCAAAGCAAAGAGGAATTGGAATGGAAATCGGCTACTTAAGTAATCTCTGTAACAGAGATGTGACGCCGGGGTGGCACACGCCATTGACAATTGATCTTCAACACAGCAAAAGCTTATCCCTTAGCAGTAGTCAGTATCAGGGTACTTAAACCTTACAGAGATGCACACAAGAAATGCCCTAGCTAAAAACTAAATACCTTAAAACATTCCGAGAAGCAGAGCTGAAACACTCTTAATCTTATACAGCCTAGAACAAGAGGCTTTTCACCTAGGTGTTGTAGATCTTAGTATAGATTCTACAAAAATAGTATATTCTATAAAGGGATTGTTTTAAAATGTTTAGAAATGATTGTGCTGATACAGTAGACTTCCGGTTTGGCCATGCAGGGATAGGACGCAAGAAGGCAGAGCTCCCCACTCAACCATTCAAAACTAAGTTTTAAATATGCCGCTCAGGGCACCTTACTTTATTTATATCAGATAAAAGAAGATAAGAGGCTAACTACTCTGGCAATATGAGCAAGAATAAATCGACCAGCAGGCCACCAACAACCCGAGCTAGCATAGCTAGCAAAGTAGCTGCTTTGGCTAACGCTAGATCAAGACAGTGATGGAGCAACCGTAGGAGCCCAGGGGGTTTCCGTGAGTCAACTTGTAGCCGAAACAACGGTCCTTGCTAAAGCAGGACATCTCTGCTTTGATCCATGAGTCGATTGCCCCGCTCCAGTCCTCTGTGAATGCATTGACACAGGCTTTCTCTAGCTTTCAAGCACAGCAAAGTGCAACCAAGGTTCTAGCGGGGGATAACTTCAGTGCCATATCCACAGCGAACCGGAAGATGAAACGCCTAGAGGAGCAAAACACAACACTGCTCGAATGCGTGGTGACCTAGAAAACCACTACCGTAGAGCAAACCTGAGGATCTTGAACATCCCAGAGGACAGTGAGAAGGGCCTGAGGATCTTGAACATCCCAGAGGACAGTGAGAAGGGCCAGCAAACTGTTAAGTTTGTATCAAACCTGCTAATGCAAGCAATGGGCCGAGAGGTTTTCGAAAATCCCCTGGAGTTGGAGCGGGCTTATCGTTCTCCTGGCCAAAGACCTGGAAAAGGGCAGCCGCCTCGTCCCTTTATGGGGTGCTTCCTTAGCCTACAGGAGAAAGAAAAGGCATTGCGCTGGTCCCGGACGCATAACATGGAGATTAAAGGTTCTAAGCTGAGGATCTATCCAGATCTTTCTGTGGGTCTGGCGAAGAAAAGCGCAGCATTTAAAAACATCAAACAGCTGCTCTATGAAAAGAAGATAAAGTTCAGTTTGCTATATCCAGCACGTCTTGGAGTTCAGTTTGAGGATGAGACGCACGTCTTCCACTTACCAGAAGCTGCAAAGGAGTTCTATGATTGCTGGGTTTCCCATCCAATGGCCTGATTCGGACTCAAGTGGGCTGGTCAAGAAATGACTGAGCTTTGGGTGGACTTGTTTCACTGAGCTTGGATGGTCAATGTGTATGAAGGTTGGTCAATCTGAGCTGTTGCATTTTAGTCAAGCAAATGTCAATCTATATCACTTTGATAGTGGATGGCATAATGCTTGTGGACAACTGCTTAATGTTATGTTACAACCTGAGGGGGTTCACAGCCCCAGCAAAATGGTTTGTTTATTTGTTCAGATCCCATGGTTTGGATGCATTTATTTTATGGTTATCCAGCTATTCTTCTTCGTTTAAGTGGTGATCTGAATGATGCTTACTTCAGTGCGGTGAAATAAATTCAATCTGCTTACTGGATATAGTAAGGCTCGTTGTCGTTGTCTATGATGACCATATGTTGAACAATAATGTTATTCATCTCTGTTCAGAGTAAATACGCTGAGTGTGTATACAGTACTTGTTCAAGCTATAGTGGGGAGCAGGGTGTATGAAGGAAATAACAAGGGTTATTGGAAGTTTAGTCACAGTAAGAAAGCTGCGGTTCGTTAGTGTTCTGAGAACAAACCTAGAGTTTACACATTCATTCCACATTCAAAGGATAGTTTGATGCCTTTGTTTTTTTTTATTTTCTCCTTTCTTTTATTGTCCTGATCTAGATATACAGAACCATATATGCAAGCCATATCATTGCTCAATATTTTTGTTTATTGAGTAATGAATAGGGCGAGCACAAATTTGGCTGGAGGGTCTGCAGTACACTGTTAGTTGGCATGAATGGTCCAGTGAAAAGGGCGCACATTTTTTCACATTTAAAATGGCTGCACACTGACATTGCATTTCTGCAGGAAACACAACTTGGAATACAAGATCAGATTTTGCCTAGAAAGGCCTGGCTAGGCCAGGTGTACCATTTGGTGCATTTGGTTGCAGGGCTAGAGGTGTCCCAATTATAATCCATAAAAAGTACTCTTCACTGCCTCAAAAATAATCTCAGATCCCCAGGGATGTTATGTAATAGTATCCAGTGATGGGCAGTAGCGCCGCTACATGTAGCGAAGCTATTAGTTTAACTACAT
>NW_015152000.1:0-4429 GCF_000732505.1 Cyprinodon variegatus | reverse complement strand
TGTAAATTAGTAAAACGAAAGCTACCCATCTACCAACAAACAGTGTGTGATGGAAAGGGACTAGCCAAGTGGCTAAGCAGAAGTGTTTAAAAAAAAAAACCTAATGCATTTTTATGATTCTAACATGAGTGATTTTCAAGGTTCTTGGCCATAGAGAGCTCATGTGGCCAAGATTAGCCACTTGTTTTACATAGCCAAACACTAATTAAAACAGTCAACTACAGTATATGTTTTTAAATAAAAATGTGAAAAATATATCAGCTTTAACTTTATTGGCACCTTTAATTTCCAGATAGTTCAATCTGATGTGTGCCACTAAGACAGGTAGCTTGCCCAACAATGGAAGTATCAGGTCATCTCTATCACATCCCAGTGGTTTTAATTAGTATTTATGACCCTAACTGGGATGATGCAGATTTTTTCAGGAAATAATCACCTTATTACCAGATTTATACCCATCACCTAATATTTGGCGGAGATATGAACTGTGTGATAGACACAGCCATGGACCAGTCAAGTCCCAAATCTACACCACCATCAAAAATATGGAAGCAAATCATTAGTATATTTCAAATGAAAAAGCATTTTCATAAATGCTTTTTCATTTTAAGAATGTGGCTGCATTGTTTGACTTTCATAAATGAAATGAGTAATTAATCATCCTATTTGCATTTTAATTTTCTTCTTAACCACTGCCCATCCTTTTACTTAATTAAAATGAAAAAGAAAAAGACATTTGAGATTTCTTTTTCAAATGTACCCCAGCAAATACTCACCAAAATTCAATTTGAAATGTAAAATTTGAAAATGAAAAAGCATTTCCAAAAAAATGTTTTTTCATTTTAAGAATGTGGCTGCATTATTTGACTCATAAATGAAATTAGTAATCAATCATCCTGTTTGCATTTTCTTCTTTAACACTGCACATTTTATGCCATAATCCATAACTCGAAAATGAAAAAGCATTCTGAGCGGCGGGCGCAGCAGAGTGACGTCAGCAGCCGCTCTTCCTCAGGTCCCTGCTGACCGGGCTACCCATCTTGTTCTGTAGCGGGTGCTGTGCACGTTTGCATTGCATTACATTGTAAGCTTGCCGGTGGGAAACTCAGGAGCAGTCGGCATTGCCACAGGTCCGTTAAAAGCAGGCACTAGCTCTAAAGCAGCAGTGGCCTCCCTCAGTAGCTCTGCCACTGTTTTGGTCATGGTGGTCGTTCAGTATGTCCCACCATGACATAAACTGTGGCAGAGCTACTAAGGGGAGGCCGCTGCTGCTTTAGAGCAAGTGCCTGCTTCTAGCAGACCTGTGGCATCAAAGCATTTCTGGAAATGCTGTTTCATTTTCAAATTTTACATTTCAAATTGAATTTTGGTTTGTATTTGCTGGGGTTCATTTGAAAAATAAATCTCAAATGTCTTTTTCATTTTAATTAAGTAAAAGGATGAGCAGTAAATTAAAATGCAAACAGGATTATTAATTACTAATTTAATTTATTAAAGAATGCAGCCACATTCTTAAAATGAAAAATATGAAATATGGTAACGATTTGCTTCCATACAAAAATGCCCATAGCTCTTTTGAGTCTTATGAGGCACCTTGGCTATATAGACTCATGGAGGTTTTTACGTCCGAACAACAAATAATTCTCTTGCTTCTGACATGTTCATCAGTCCTATTCCAGAATAGACTACTTTTTTATTGATAAGCGTCTTCTCTCCTCACTAAAATCTGTAGACTATTCTGTTATTGTAGAATCTGATCATGCACCTGTTATTCTTGACATTGGCTTTACACTTAACTGCCCAAAAAAGTCCAGCTTGGGGACTTAATACAGCATTGCTTTCAGATGAAGAGTTTTGTCAGTTTGTATCTAAAGCAATAGGTGATTTTATTTTAACCAATCAGAATGACTTTGTTAATATGATTTCCATATTATGGGACTTCCATATTATGGGAAACACTCAAAGTTGTACTGAGGGGACAGATAATATCCTTTTCAGCTTCACGTAATAAATAAAGAAAATAGAGGCAAGAAGAGCTTATTGATTCCATTCTTAAAATTGACCATCAATACTTAACAACTCCAACATCTGAATAAAAAAGGAATCATTCTAAAAACATTATATCTAAAAGCAAAATAATTTCAATTTCAATTCAATTCAGTTTATTTATATAGCGCCAAATTCACAACACATGTCATCTCAAGGCACTTTACAGTTCAACCAGATCATCCAGTCAAATTGATACAAAGTTTTCTATCTAAGGAAAACCAGTTGATTGCATTGACTCATTGACTCTTCTGCAGTCCCTCACACTAAGCATGCTTGTAGCGACAGTGGAGAGGAAAAACTCCCTTTTAACAGGAAGAAACCTCCAGCAGAACCAGGCTCAGTGTGAGCGGCCATCTGCTGAGGCCCACTGGGGTTCAAGGAGACAGAAGCAGAGATACAAAAAGCAGCTGTAAAAGGCGGCCCCGTCCAGGAAATATGATTTATTATCCCCTGAAGACTGAACAGCATCTGCCAAGATCACATACACTCCTTTATGAACATGGAGAGAAGGCAGGAAACCTACTTGCTCGTCATATAAAAGCTAAATCGTCTGCCCAACTCATATCAACAATTAGGAAAGCTCCTCAAGAGCTGACAATAGATCCCAAGGAAATTAAAAATACTTTTAAAACATTTTTCACCTCAGAATTTCCTCAGAACTCCTCTACTATGGTTAACTTCTTAGAAACCCTAAATACTCAACAATTACGCCAGAACAAAGAGACACTGAAAGACCACTAAACTGGCACGAAGTGGAGAATTCAATCAAAGACATGCAGAATGGGAAGGCCGGTGGACCAGACCGCTTCCCAGGCGAGTTTTATAAAAAAAAATCATCCTTAAAATGAATCCCCTTGCTTCTTATTATGTTTAAGTACTATTTTAAACAGAAAGCTCTTCCTCAGAGTCTTACAGAAGCTCTCATCACAGTTTTGTGAGAGGCCATCACTCATTCATTAACATACGTAGACTTCTGAATGTGGTGCATTCGGTAACCGGTGGGAACCTGGCAAGCCATAAGAATGCGCCGTTCTGCCAAATGACAGCGTTCTGCAGCACGCATGGCTTCAGTTATTCCTTCCCCCTCTCTAAGCCCCCCCACCAGAATGTATGTGACGTATTGTGATGAACGGTTTTACTAAAACTGAAATTTTGATTACAATGTAAATTGTAGTTGATAATAAAGAAGATTGATTTGATTTTTGAAAGTACTTAGGAATAAATATCACCCCATCTTTTTCTGAACTGTTTAAGGCTAATTTCGTTCCCATTATGGAAAAACTAAAATCTGACCTCCAGAGATGGAGTGAAATCAAATGCATCAAAAACACAGGAATGTGTTTCCTAGATTTTTATATTAGTTTCAAAGCATGCCAGTTTTCCTTCCAAAGTCCTTCTTCCATTCAAATGATGCCTTACTCTGAAGGTTTAATAGGGGAAAGGCAAATCTACAAGACTTTGTAAAGCATTGCTTAAAAGGCAAAGAAAAGGGGGTGGGCTTGCTCTCCCAAATTTCAGGGTTTGTTAATGGGCAGCAAATCTGCAAAAAATAATTTACAGGTTTCAGTCTCCAGACACGGGTTGGTGCAGTAAGGAGGCAAAGTTATGTAATCAGTCATCGCTTCCAGCACTGTTAACAACAAAACTCCCTTTCTCCCCATCACGGTTTTCCTTAAGCCCGGTAGTGTGTTCAACATTAAGAATTTGGATACAGTTTAGGTAAACATTTAATATGTCTGACCATTCTATGCTAAGTCCTTTATATAATAACCAACTTTTTCCAGCCGCCGATCTTGAAGTTACGTTTACACAATGGGACACTAGGGTTCTTAACACATGCAGGCATGTTTTGCAAGAACATTGTCTCCTCCTGGAAATCACATCAACCCACCCAAAAGCATAAGAATGGTGTACACACATGCAGCAAAACACATAATACTTCGTCAAACACTGACATGTGCATTAATAAGCCTGGTGCCACAAAAATATCACAAACGCACATAGAAATACTTTTCAGATGCAAATTCAAATGTGCTTGTACACAAAGCAGATGCCTTAAGTCTGTGGGGTCAGGAAGCCTTGCGATGCTTTGACTGTGGGATGCACTGCACTTACTTTCTGAAGGAATGGTGTGGACATGTCCCCACCAACTTTGGGCATGGTGGGGACAGTCCCCACCAATAATTTCCGCTTTTTTCCCCCTTTCTTAAATTTAGAACTTATTTCTAAATTTAATTTTGCTGCTTGTGAAGGAGGATAATCACTGATGCAGCTTAAAGGGAAGCCATGCATGGATGGATGGATGGAACGGAAGTTGTGTCCATACTAGGGATACATGATATATTGATGTTGGCATTGGTATCGGCTGTTATTCGTTATT
>NW_015151999.1:98024-130907 GCF_000732505.1 Cyprinodon variegatus | reverse complement strand
TCATTTATTTTTTTCATTTTTCACTTTATTTATTCATTTTTAGTAAAACCCATCTGTATATATGCTATTGTACATAACTGTAAAAACCCTTTTTATAGTAATATCCACCTGTATATTATATTCGGTACATATCCAGCTGTAAATTTAGTTCATAACACTAGTTATCTTTATACTATATTCATCTATTAGTAGGATTCTGTTTATAATGGTATTAATCTCTTTACTTATTCAGTAGAAACCTATGTCCTGTATTTATGGAACCATTATTTATCCTGCACTTGCTGCTATTGCGTTTATGGTTAGACCTAAACTGCATTTCGTTGCCTTGTACTACCTGTGTAATGACAATAAAGTTGAATCTAATCTAATCTAAAATCCCAGCCGGAAGAATGAGCTGCCAGTCTGGGTCCTTAGGCAAGAGTCCGCTTTGGGGAGTGGCCTGCTTTTGTGGTAAGGGCTGAGGTCCTGAGATCAAGCCCAACTCCCACAGACTGCCACTCTTGGTCCTTGGGCAAAGACGCTTAACCCCACTAGCTCCCCTGGCGCCACACAATGGCAACGCACTGCTCCCCAAGAGGATGGGTTAAATGCAGAGAGTTGCTTGAGACAGTGTAATTACCATAAAAACGCTTGAAAAATCCACAACAAAATGAAAATTTTGGGGCATAAACTGCTATTTTTTATGTCACATTAAATTAAGCATTCGTTTCTGCATGTTTTGCTTCTATCATTTTAACAATATATTAGCGCATGCTCTCCTCGAGCTCCCAGGAAGTTGTAGCTGAGCAAGACAGTAGGAACAGCGGAGGCTGTAGGCTTTGCTTTGGGCGACCAGTCTGGATTGGAGCGGGACAGTTAAGGAGGCTTCCCCCAACAGAGCTGGAGGAGGTGTCTGCGGACAGGGAAGTCTGGGAGTGTCTGCTTAGCCTGCTGCCTCCGCGACCCGGTCCCGGATAAAGCGGGAGACGATGAGTATGAGTACGAGTTAAGGAGGATGTGGGATTTCTGGGTAACACTCTCACCATAACAGGGTAGCTGTGACGCTTTCTGATAACAAACTTCCTTGTCTTTCTTAAAGTGGTGCACTCTGCTCCTCTTCTATATGTTAACAACTGTCTACCAGTTAGCTCGCAGCATGCTCACGCTGCGCTGTTTACACTTTACACGCAACACTTTCCCCCGACATTTATAAAATAGTCAAATCAAGGACATTTCCGGGGATGGCTTTAGCCGGGGACAGGTGGTCCAAAATGGGGACTGTCCCCAGATATCGGGGGCATCTGGTCACTGTAGGTTGGAGGGCTTCAAGCTGGGGTGCTTCTGAGAAAATCAAAAAAATTAAACACTTGAGCTGTTGGTCCACTTTGTGGTGTTGCAGAAGCCTTCAATTGGCCTCCAGGATGGTCTTGAAAAGAATTTGAGGACTTAAAAAGGGAAGGTAAGAACTCATTCAGCCTGTTTGTTAATTTAGACAATACTTGTACAGAGGAGAGTGATGGGAGCTTGCGATAAAACCCTATGTCCTTTGTGAATGATGTAAAGTCTAAGGACTGGAGGGGAGGTGAGTCTATTCCCATAGAAAAGGTCAGAGAGGTAGTTAAAAAGCTTCCCTATAGCAGGGTCCCAGGAGAGGCAAGGATTTGTCCTGAGATGTCACAGGCTTTTTAACATTGTAAGGCTGTCATGGTTAAATTATGGAGTTGATCTTAGTTTGTAAAGGTAAAGGTAAAGGTACAATCATCCACGCTGTTGTGATTTTAGGACTTTTAAGATGTGCTTTTTGTTGGAGAAAATTTGACAAGCCTTCAATGAACTCTGCAAAAGAAAAGAAAAGTAAGCTATCTCTCAGATGTATCTGTTTATCCTGCTGAAGGACTGATCTGCTTTACTTATGCTAAGAAACCCTGTGGTTATGGCAAGCGCTCAGGAATGCTAACGTCACACTGGGAATAATTTCAAGTCCTTTAACTTACTCAACCAACAAAGAAAGAATGAACATGTTCATATGGGAGAACCTGAAAAAATTAAGTATCTTTTGGTCTTGTGTTTAGGAGGTGATTAATAAAATATTAAAAAATTTGAAACATGTCTTGTTTATTATTGGTAACTAGCAAATTATTGAACAAAATATTGGGTAAAAATAAGTATCCAGGACCTTTATGTGTCATGTTTTTGCAATTTTGCACTTCATATTATTCCTGAAAATCCATTGTTTTCCAGCAGAAATAAACTGATATAGGTTCAGATTTAAAAAAAAAAAAAAAAAAAGGTCTAAGCTTTCACATCCTGCAGCGTTTTTATTATGTGTGAGATTATCTGTAAAGTTATACAATAAAAATCCAATTCCTGTTCTAAATCAATATAATTTCAACACAGCAGGCTCCTCCTACCTGAAAGGGGAAGACGATCAGCCTATTTTTTTATTTTAATTAGCTCAGCTATTTGGAAGACACAGGCACTCAGGGGGAAAATTAATAGAGATAATGAAACATAGAAATTAAATAATCAATAAATCATTTCAGGATCTACAGGGAAATCAAAGACGGGTTGCAAAAAAAAAAGAACATTTTAGGATAATTTCTCAATTTCCATAATCCCTAGAAGTAAAATCAGACAATATACTATAGTTTACCTGCAGGTTAGTTAACTCTATGGTGCTTAAAGTGATGAATCGTGACAGAAATCAATGAAAAAACAAAGAAAGGCAAGCAGTTTCTTTTAGAGGCTGAAGTAAGACTGGAACATCACTAACCTCCCACTATGACCTCTTTCTGGACTCTATCTGAGGTTAATCCAGTCATTCCTCGGTGGTCACAGTCATCCAGACAATCTCGGTGACGAAGGGCAGTCAGCTGCTGAATGTGGACCAGCTGACCTCAGTGACAGTGAATGTGTGTGTACTCAAATAACCTCAGTCCACTGTAGGAGAAGCCATTTCCATACTCCGAGGCAAAGAGGAAAAGTAAAAACTCTTCATCTGATGTGAAGACTTTTAAATATGCTGTATTAAGCCGTTTCTGCTAATGCACTTTATCAATTAAGTGATTAACAGCAACACCCGACAACCAGGAGATTTAGCTCTTTCCAGGTCTGGTGGATTAAAGTTCAAACAGTATTGCTCTTTTCCTCTTTTAGTTATGTTGCAGCCTTAGTGCAACTGGTTTGATAATGCAAAAAATATAATTGTTCCAAATTTAATACAAGAATAAATTAATAGAATACTAAGAAACCACATTTATGTAAGTGAGGCTCAAGATTATGTGTAGAAACATTTAGAAGGGTTGTTTTTCTTGTTCTTAGATATTAAAGTTGGGGAAAACTAGACAATGGGAACAAGTCTAAAGTAATATGCTGAGTTGAGATGCCTGGAAAGGAACAAAGCATCTTTACTTAAATAAGTTTTTAAATCAATGCGATTTTGGGGACAATATTCTTCAGAAAGATGAGAGGAAGGAAGAGATTTTTATCTACTTTGAAAAATATTATGTTCACCTCAAAACAAAACACTTTAGGATAAATACATCATGAGAACAGTTGGGCACGGTGGTGGTGGGATAGTGATTTGGGCCTGTTTCACAGCCAGAAGATCTGAGCACAGAATAGTTTTCATGCAATTGCTTTTAGTATTTCTTTTTTTTTTTTCATTTACAAAGTTTTTTGTTTAATTCTCATCTTTCGTAAACTTTTAATTAATACTTACAACAAACAAACAATAGTAAAGCTAGATCCCTTTTTAGAATTCCTAGCAAACTACTTGTAACAAAATGCAGCTCTGACTTCAAATTAATTGCTTTAATTGGTTGTAGGTTAATTGAATCAAGCTTTTCCAACTTAATTCATTCAAGTTGTCAACTGGTTAAATAACTAAAGCAAGTTTGATCAACATGATTACATTACTTGTTAAAAATCATAGGTTTCAGCTGCATTTAATAACAGGAAAAAAAGATCATTTAGGGATTAAAAAAAAAAATCCAAACTTGAAAATGTCACAGAGTCAAAGGTTTAGGCAGATCAGTGGAGACAGAAAGTATCAAACTAATATCAGCATTTTAAAGTAGCCCAGCCAGGGTCTTTTCTTTAATCTGATAGATAATCGGAGGAAGCTAAAGATTTGAACGATGGCTTTAAGGCCTTCGTTTCTCAAAGACTAGGAGCTCATCAGTCAAAAGAAATCATCCTGATACCAGTGAAAAAATGCAAAAAGCTTAACACTTTAACTGATTTCCTATACATGTTTTTCTTGGGTGAGTGAAGATAAATATAACTCTAAAAAGGCCAAGCGTACAAATAACTTTGGGTTCAACTGTATTCTTGTTCTGGGTATCCCCAACTTTCACTGGAAAAAAATAGAAATCTAGATATCTAATTTTTTCTTAAAATATGTGAATTTTTTCTTGGATTGAGGAGGTAAAAGAGACATTTTGCAAATGGAACAAGACAATTTACACTAAAAATAAGGAAACACAATTGCATTGTCTTATTTCAAGGGCATATTATCTAATTATCTTATTTTTCGCATAAAAATACTCATTCCATTGGCAAAATATCTCATTTACCTACTCAAAATAAGGATAAATACACTTAATTTAAGATATTTTTCTTTTTTTCTAGATCATTTTTCCAGTGTATAGAGTTAAAAAGAGGAATTTGTGGCGAAAACTTGAAACCAGATATAACCTGCAAAAAATTGAAATCTAAATGAGCCATTTTTTTCTTAAAACAAGTAAATTTTTTCTTGAATTGAAGAGGGAAGTGAGACACTTTGTGAATGAAATAAGACAATTTAAATTTAATATTAGAAAAAACATTTTTTATTGTCTTATTTTAAATTCATATGATCTAATGATCTGATTTTAAGAGTAAAAAAACACTCCATTGGCAAATCTTGTTATTTACCTACTCATATAATGCGTAAATATTTGATTAACTGATAGATTGACGTAATTGATCTCAGTGGAGAAATGTATTCGTTAAATGCTGAATAGTCAAAAAGAAGAGGGTGGCAAAAGGAATAAGTTTCTTATTCAACTTATTTCTAGATAGGTTCTGCAGTGTAAAACATGGCAAAGACCCGAAAGTGAATTTTTTCTGTTATTTAAAAAACATCTACCCAGCAAAATCAAAACTGTCTTTGCAAAATGTTCCTTTAGTTTAAACCTCAACATTGACAATAAAGATAGTTAAGTCATAGCCATATATAGATTTATATTCATAATAAACATATTGAGAAGCTATAAATATAAGGGATTGGCAAGGTTCCTAAATGATCTTCTTTTGCTTTAAGAGCTGCCAATAGAAGCAGTAACTAGGGGTTAACTGCAGTAAGAATAAAATAAAATTGAAACTTTACCTTCTCTTGTGTTCTGAGGCGATTTCGGTGTATTTTTACTTTTACCTTAGCAAACGCTTCTCTTCTCAGGGAACCTTTAAGTGAAACACCTGCAGGAAACATCTCAGGGATTCACACTTCTTAGACGTTTAAACTCAGCATTCAGAGCCTTAATGATTCATTACCGGCAGAACGCTGCAGCTGCAGGGAGGGTTGAGAGGAAAAAAACATGTTCATCTCATCACCGGAGTTATGTTTAGAACAGGTCCTCCGGTCATGGAGGGAAGTTATCCAAACCTCCAGCTGGGAGAGAACTGAGACTGGTTTTACTGGTGGGGGGGGGGGGTTCCAGTTGTCGCTCCTGGTTGGAAATTCACAGCTGGTGTGATGAGGGTTAGAAAAACATCTGTTCAAACCCTCAAACTGAGCAGTTTGTAAATTAAACTTAACAGAAACTCACCTTTAAGTCCACAAATCAGCAGCGGCTGTGCTCAGTGGGGATAGGCATCGTGACCTGGCTTGTTTTGTCCTCCATGACGCCTCTCAGGACATCTCACCGTCAGTAATCATAAGGTGTCAGACCTGACACCCTGGAAGGATGCAGAGACGGGCTAGAGCAGGCATGGAACCCATCTGCACAGGACTATAAATCCTTTTTTATTTAAAACAAAGCTAGGGGACATATTGATCATGTGCTGCAGGAGACGAACTAGGGGAATATCATGGAGGCATACAAAGAGGGTGAGAGCTTAAGATGAGAAAGAAGTAGACTTTCCCACATCCCAAAAGCTCACTTTAACATTAAGAGGTCCTAAACATAAAATATGTCAGATTCTAATCATATAGATCTGAGATAATTTTATAGAGAAGATAATGAAAGTTCCCAGTTCTGTTTTTGTTATTCTAAATGCAAAGTATGGCAAAGTATCTCACTTACCTACTTAATTAAAGGTATAGTGGAGGATGTTCTTTTTCTGGGTGGATCATCAAAATAAGTGGTCCTCCTAATTGTCAATCATTCTGGTGATATGCTTACTTAAGGCTGCTCTACGTGCTCGTCCCCATTTTTACTTACTGGTGGTTGCAAATCTTCTTTTAGAAAGTAAGGTTGTAGGAGCGATGCAAACAGTAACTTTAAACAGAGCGTGCACGAGGAGAAATGGGCTCGTGCACGCTCTTGCATTCGTTTAATAGGCGTTCCCTCTCAGGAGCAGGTACAGGTTTGTGCATGTGCATTTTTTTTTTTAGTGGAGAGGGCGGATTTTCTTCAAAGATTCGCAAAAATCCTCCACTATAAATTTGGAGAAAAAATGCACTTGTTTAAAGGAATATTTACTTACTTGGATTAAAAATATTTTGCAGTGTGCTGCTTTGTATAAAAGAAAATGAGCAGATTTCAGAAACCTGTTTACTTTGGCTGCTGAACTCCATTTCAGGTTTATCAGATTCATAACTGAAGGCAAATGGGAAAAAAAAGATGACTGAAAGCTCGAGTTCAATCAGACGCTGGGTTTTGCTTTAAGGGTGTGAATATTTATAGCACCCTTGTAAAGTTTTAACTTGTTTTTTCCCCACATTAAATTAAAAAATAATATGGTCAGCAGTGAAATCCTGTTTTTTTTTGTTTTTGAACACATCCGGTCTTTGAACGTGTTTCTTTAAGAAGATCTGTTCTTTAACAAATGACTACAAGCTGAGTAAATATATCAGTGAGCTGCTATCTAAAGTCTCTGAAGCTGATTTAATGGAAAACAGTCCCATCTTAGATTTCTCTAGGCTTTTTGATTTGTTTGAGGAGAATTAGAGAACCCTCCATAATCATCTTCAGGGTCTTAGATCGAGTTTTTCTTTCTTGATCTAACAGTATCGACCTCCACTAACCTCTTTGTAGGAAGAGGAGCATGAGACTCACTTCCAAAACATCCCTATTGATTTCTTTTACAAATAGTTCTCAGATATTTTCAACTAGAAAACACATTTCAAGGCCATCTTACAATAAATTGGGTTTTGGAAAGTCAGAAAATATATGTCTTTTATCACTGGTCAGATGCTTTGTAGGCTTTATAGAGCTTTAAAATGGGAAAGTGTTTATTCTTTATTAGTTTTATGCAAAGATTATTGCAAACTAACCAACCAGCTATAAAGACAAAAAGGCTGTTTTGTGAAAAGGCGATCAGGGTAAAACCATAGCAACCAATGCAGTGTATGATTAAACTAAAACACAGCTTAAGCATGTGACTACTTCCTACCTATTCCTGTTATTTGTTCCACTTTCCACACAAACTCATCCAAGTGAAGGATGTGAAATGTTTAATATAATTAAATATACTGAAGGAATGTATGAGAATTATTTTTCAGTTAATCTTTTGAATCGATCGACAAGACAGCATAGCATCTTTAACAAAGGATGTGAAGCTGTCCTGAAGGCAATATTTAGAAATACAAAGGAGGAATTGCAGCAGAGCTATGGGTGAAAGTTACAGGTAACTTTCATTTATCTAAGTAAAAGGAAACTCCTCACTATCCCTAGAATTTCTTAGGGATATATATTTTCAGGATCTGCATGGTGCTGTTGCAGCTATGATCCAGTGTGGGTTGGCTGCAAAAAATGACTCACACTGAACAATGTGGCCACCCTGCACCGTTCCCAACATTTTAACTAGGAAAGTCTCTGATGGTTGCACTAGAAGTCGCTAGATGACATTATTGATTAATCAATTTTTATCAAAATCCAGCCTGCAGGAGAAAGGAATATATACAAGACAAGACAGAAAATGATTAAAAACACAGCAATCCATCCATCCATCCATCCATCCATCCATCCATCCATCCATCCATCCATCCATCCATCCATCAGGGTCATGGTGGGGATGGTGCCTATCTCCAGCAGTCTATGGGTGAAAGGTAGGGTATACCCCAGACAGGTCATCTTTCTTTCGTAGGGAAACTCTAAAGACCCTGTTTGAGCATTTGAGACAAATTTTTGACACATGATGAGTTGCTGAGTCAGCCTACCTGTCAGTGCTTTGGAAGTAGGAGCGGCTCACAGTGAAACTCACTTCTCACTGGAAACGGTGAACTCTGATCTATAATTACTTAACCTAGATTTGTGTCTTGTTCCTTTTTTTAAAGTGATATGTAGGAGGAGTCTGAAAATTCGCCTAATATAGCTACAAATAAATTCAGAAACAGTGCCAGCCTGGCACAGCTATAGCTCTGGCTACATAAACACCCTTTGTACTTTTTGTTGGAGTTCAAGTGCAAAACCCATTATTGCATAAATGTGCAAAAATATGCTTCTTCACCCTGAAATAACCCCTCTAATTTCTCATGTCTCTATTTTACCATTTGGTCTATATCAGGGTGCAGTAAGTTAATTGATTGATTTTATTCTGAAATTCACCAAAAACACGTCCCTCACTTTTTTTTGTTTAGCCCATGTACTCCCTGGCACTTAACACGGGACAACTGCAGCGTGTATACACTGATTTGAATGATTTGGATTTCCTGGAGGAAAAAAAAAAAAAAGTTTTCCTTATTATAACAAGTTTGAAACAACCGACAAACCACCCCATTAAAGCATAAAAACATTTTATTATATTGCAATTGTAGGTTTTCCTTGTAGCAAATTTATTTTCATAATTACATTTTATGCAATTTGATAGTTAATGGAAACGCACCTAATAACTTGATGAAATCATATGCTTTACCTTGATAGAAATTTTGACTTTGACTCTGTAAAGTGCCTTGATATGACAAGGGTGACAAACTAACAAAGAACTTTCTGGTACCTACCCTGGAACTAACCAGTTACTTGGAAGAGCACTTCCAGAACATTGCTTTATTACATGCTACATTTCTGTGGTTATATTTGCATGGACCATTGGCTAGTTGCTTGTTGCTATGGTCTTTTACCGTCTATGTTATTTAAAATTATGTTTCAAAATGTGTCATTAAACTGTTCTTATCCTGGTCCAACATAATAAAATAGGGTTTAGTTTGATAAAGGAACTTTGCTAATAGGTTTTCCTCATAGGTTGTGTAGAAGTGTTTCGGTAAATCTGACCATATTTCCATTGTGGTTTTAGCTCTCAGTGCAAAAATGAAAAATGTGGGAAAAAAAAAAATAATAGGCAATACATTCACCGTATTTTCTATCATGTTATTTTTCCTTGGGGGAAAAACACAACATGCAGCTAAAATAAAACAGGAGTTAGAGAATATTTTATGAGTAATAATAAAGATAGCCTGATATATTAAGTTGATGTGTGTGAAGATTGGCACCCTGATGGCCACCATCCATCCTGAAACCCTGAGCTCCTCATTTGGTCATGAAATGAGACTGAATCTGACCAAGTGGAAAAGAGGTTAAAGCACGCCGGCCTCAGGCTTCGAGTGAGCCTCCACATAGCGTCGTAACAAGCAGAATAATGATCGGCCACAATGATAATTATTGGTTCAGACTCCCTTTATAGCTTTATATAATTCATGCACAATGATCTGTGCTGTGCACACTGGAGCAGATTAACGAATGTGGGAAGTGTGTGTATAAATAATGTGCTTAAACATCTAAGCATTTTCTTTTTAATGCCAAGTGACCATTAGTTTAAAGCTAAAGTGAGCTCCACTGCTGATATCATTTCAGCACACTGTTATACATGAAAACATCCATAACCATTTAGGTAAAGATACTTTTATAGCTAAAATGGAAGCTATAAAAGATAATTTGTAAAGTTGCAAGGATAAGGGTGCAAACAGAGAGATTTCCAAGTGGAAGCAAAATAGGATGGAAATCTTCAAGCAAATCATATCAGAAATTGAGAATAATTTTATCCTTTTGTTTTATCTAGGAGTTTGAGGTGAGTCAATAAACACAGGTTTTAAACAATAAGAATAAACGCACCAGGGTTAAACGAATGGCTGATTGACAGGCTGCTGCTGACTCTTAATGGCTGCTCATGAAGCAATGCAATCATTTCAGTCAGGGGGTCCTGGAGCAGAGACACTTCTAAAACATGCAAGGCATTGGGTCCTGAAGAGCAGGATTGAGAAACGCTGCATTCAAATGCACCGGGAAATCCCCAGAAGAGGTGAAAAGTAGTATTACTGTAGTCTCAAATCTGGATATGAGTTTAAAAAATAAAAATAAAGATTTATATGATCATGATGATTTATTCAATAAGGGAGTTAAAACTAATATTGTCTGAGAGCAGAGGCTCTCTATCAGAGACCTAATAAACCAGACCCTTTCCGGAGATTTAAAATCCATTCTGTGGTGAATTATGCCTGAATTGTATCATAGAATGAGATGAATGCTGTGACAAAAAAAAAAAAAAAACTTTAACAAAATTCTGGTACCATTTAGAATAACATTGCTATTTCATCCCCAGTTCTGGACATCACTGTAACTCTAAATTTCGACAGCCAAACAACTTTGTCCTCATTATTATTTAAATGAACAAGTCAACAGCATCTTTCCTCCCCACTGTCACTATGAGCATGCTTGGTGGCAGGGATTGCCTGCGAGTCAATGAGTCGCTAAAATCAACTGGTTTTCCTTAGATAGAAAACTTTGAATCAATTTGACTGGATGATCTGGTGAACTGTAAAGTGCCTTGAGATGACGTGTTGTCAATTGGTGCTTTTAAAATAAACTGAAATGAATTAAATCCTTAACTTCTCTCGGAAACAGTGTATACAAAAAAAGAAAACTGTGTAGGTTAAGATGGAGAGTGACCATTTGGAAATAACTGTTGTTAAAGTTAAAGAAATTAAATCAGCTGTCCAACTTTATGCTAACGAACAACACCAACTGGTGCCTTGATGGCCTGGCTGTCGACTGCCTGTACCCTGAGTGTTTGACTGTTGATTCACTTAACCAAAACAGCCTGATTTTTGTTTCCAGGAACAAATTGTGGGAGTATAGATATTACATCACTGCTCACAAGTTGAAGCCTCTCCTTTCTTATAAGCCCTTACTCAAACTTTAATTGTTTTTTTGTTTGTTTTAATATATGCATCCTCTTAAAAAAAAAAATGCAAGACAGACGATGAAATTTACAGAGGTACACATTCTTTGTGATTATTGAAGCCCTTTAAACACCAATATCAAAGCAAATGGGAGTAAATTTCCTTGAATACATATATATATCTCAGATTCCGGACATTATAGGGATTCAAAGTTTTAAGATAGCGAAAAAACAGAGATAGGAACTTTGACCCAGTGGCCTTCTTGAACTGGTAATTTCAGTTTACATTGTGTAATTTAAAGCATGAGCGGTGATGAGGTGCAGTCTGGTAAGAGTGTTTCTCAAGTGTGACATGTTTTCTGCTGCCCCCATCCCGCTTCACTTCCAGGGTTTATATTACCATGAAATGATGGAGCTCCAAATTACTCTACAGATTCTACATCCCACTCGAAGCAGATACCCAACCCTTCTTCATTTCTATACCCAAATATGGCAGGATGAGCAAATCTGGGTCACAGAGGGTTAAAACCTCACCTTTAAACGTGATTTAAAAAAAAAGGCAGACCTGAATATCATTATCCTGTTAGTTTACATTATTTATTTGTGATAAAAATACCTAAGCACTTACTGTGTCTCTAGCATGAAAAAATAAGAGGAACCAATTTAAGTTTGACCAGAACCAACAGCTGAGAGCATTGGCATCAAAACATGGAGCACTAATATTAAAGTCATACTGACTTTCTTTTATTTATCCCTTATAGGGATTTAAACTCTGTACCCTAAATTACAATTTGGATGTCAATACAAATTTAAGGCAATGATTATTGTACAGGACTTAAACGTGTCACTATTTCCAACTGGTTTTTAAAGCAAGCCATTTGTCAATTTTATTCTAAACCAGGTTTGAATGTGAAAGAAAAGAACCATAACAATAATATATAAAGTAGGGTATAGAGAACATACCAACATATTTCTTGTTTGTTCTGGTTTATTGAAAATAATGGATTTAGTTGAGCTTCAGACTTAGTTAATAATGCATAAAGTAAAGAATAACATATACCAGAAAGGTTACAGAACCTTTTTGAATTAGAATTAGGAGGACTGCAGAGGCTAGTTGGATTTTAATACAATGTTTGGTTGGTTGACGTTAAAAGAAACATGTTTTTCTGTCGCAGGTATTCCCAAAATCTTAACCTGAAGATTTGCACGTCTTTTCTTTTTAAGAAAATGTTTTAAGAAGCCAACTTAAGCTTTTGTGCACTGGAAGATGGAAGGAATTGATTATTCATACTTGTGTTTTGTAAATATTCTCCTCTATATTAGTGATTTGGTTGTGTATCGTTGGTACCAAAGGCAGGGGCAGGTGTTACAAGTTTATCTTCTTCCTGCTGCTTTTGATTCATTTGAAGTATAATGATTTTGATTTTAAATGCAATTATGTAAAGGAGGAAAGAAGGAAGGGAAGAAGGATAGAAGACAAGATAGATTTGATGTGTAAAAGTGGAGATGAATCAAGAAAAATAAATGAAAAAGCAACATGAAAGCTGTAAATGATTAAAACTTAGTTATGGCGGATTGATTATTCCTGCAGAATCAAAGGGATTCATAGAGTCTTTAAAATTTAGATAAACATTTCACCCAATTGGCAAATAGTAGCACAAACTCAATGCTGCACAGGGCTTTTAGTATAGCTTTATATCGCTTATATTTAGTCATTCCCCTCTGTTTGAAGGTCTGAATCAGATGCATTATAAAAGTCAGATGACAGGAAAGGGTGAGGGTGGAGATCCTGGAATGATTCAACACCAATAAAATCCACCTGTGGGTCATTGGTCTCTAACACGTATTTGAGAACAAGTGTCTGGATCTGGTGGACGTCTGTAGCTGCAGCTTAACTGTCTAAACTAAAATGAGTCCTGCGTAGATCATCAGAACTTTGACCGACTGTTCTTTATCAATCGTTTTTTTTTTTCCAGGTTTTCTTCAAACTTGCCAGCAGTACCTAACTTTTATTTAAACAGTCTTTGAAGTATGGAGGAGCAACAGTTGGTGCAGCCTCGTCTTTCTCTGAGAGGCTCACTGGCCGTATGCCACGGACACAAACAGAGGGGGGAGGAGAGTGACAATGCAGAGAGTGATGACACCACTTATTTGTGTATAAAAGAGAGGCTGTAGTGGCTGGTGGCTGAGCAGCGCCATGCTGTAGAGGCACAGCCATACAAGGAGATGCCCTGCAGGAGGACTGCTCTGTCTCTGCACTGTTTGGCATCTGCTGTGGAGGAAGAAGATTTAGTATAGTTGAATGTGTTGTTGTCTAGCTTAAATGTTTCAGATCCCAAATGGAAAACTAACATAATAATAATAATTGAACTTTATTTATCTTGCTTTGGAGAATTTTGCCTCTTCCCTTGGTGAACAGTGGGCTGCCATTATGTGGCTCCTGGAGAGCGGTGTGGGGTTCAGGGTATTGCTCAGACATCCAGAGTGGCAGTCAGTGGGAGTGGGGTTCCAACTCAGAACCTCAGGATTCCTAAACACTAGGCTGCCTCTCCACACTAGATAGAAAAAGGTGAGTAGAAAAAAAAGATATAGTTCAAATGCAGTAACTGGAGGCAAAAACTACTACACTGGTCTCTGCAAAACCATTTTAATTCTGACACAATGAAGAGTTTTCTTATACCAATGGCCACGAGTCGCAAATTAGCGAATAATTATAGACTACCAGAGGCTGGACAAGAAGGCAAAGCTCTGGGAGGATCAAGCTAAGGCGCATAGCTGTAAGTTAGAAACAAGTTCAATGGTTGTCTGGAAAACGTCAGATATACCTACATATGTCGATGTGCGTTGGGGATGTTCTTAATAATTTCTGTATAAGTTATGTGCAAGTTACTCATAGGTTTGTGGATAAGCTTGACACCATGCCTTATGAGTAATTTAGAATTTATGTGTGTTAACGATCTAACTTACCTGTAACTTATGGCCACATACGGTATGAGCATACACTGGCATACGTACTTGCCGTATGTCGACATGTGCCAGCGTGCTTATGCAAAACTTACCCATAACTTATCCATCGTACACCAGCCGTTTTGCCAAATTATTTGTAAGTCGGCATATGCTGGCTTAATCACCAAGTTATTATAAAGCTTCAGACAGAAGTTTAATCTGAAAAACTCACACAAAGAGAAAAGACAATTAGGAGAAATGTATTGATACAATTACNGTCTCTGCAAAACCATTTTAATTCTGACACAATGAAGAGTTTTCTTATACCAATGGCCTATTTCTGGTCATGCTATAGTATCTTAATTCCATATAAGTCTAAAGTTTTTTGTTTTGTTTTGATCATCCCTCTACTAAAACCTTGTTTGACTCTATGGTGTGCAGTTTCTAATACTGGTTTATGGGGCTGTCACACCTTGACGATTTAGCCAACGTATGCCTGACGTCCCAGAATCTTTTAAAAAGCTGGCATAAGCTGAACTTTCTACATATTATTTCAATGCATAGCCTATTCATAACGAGTCCAGAACTTCCTGAGGGGGGCAGCAATGCGCCCGGAGGCACCCGGCCTGCATAAAAAGCACAAGAAGATTTCTCTTGCTTTTGTTTACCGCTTGCCAAAAAAAAGAAAAGAAAAGAAAGAAAGAATGTTTTCAGTCGCAGCATATTAAGCGTTGAGTCTGCTAGGAAGTTTGTTGGCATCGTCAGTGGCATCGCTAGCTGCATCCGTGGCCTCCCCCTCTCAGGCAACTATTCCCAAAAAGAAGAGGGCCAAGAACACACAGTTTTGTCTTAATGTCCACGAGGAGCAGCTAATTTGCGATTTTCTTTGTGGGTACGACATCATTTGGGAGAAACAAAAAAGTGACTACCAGAGGCTGGACGAGAAGGTAAAGCTCTGGAAGGATCAAGCTAAGGCCCATAGCTGGAAGTTAGAAACACTTTCCGTGGTTGTCTGGAAAACGTCAAATATCCCTGCATATGTCGATGTGCATTGGAGATGTTTTTAATAAGTTCTGTATAAGTTATGCGCAAGCTATTTATAGATTTGTGGATAAGTTGACACCACAACTTATGAGTAATTTAGAATTTACGTGCGTCAACAATCAGATTAGTTACCTGTAACTTATGGTCCACATATGAGCATACACTGGCATACGTACTTGCCGTATGTCGACAGGTGCCAGTGGTCTTATACAAAACTTACCCATAACTTATCCATTGTACACCAGCCGTTTTGCCAAATTATTTGTAAGTCGGCGACAATTAGGAGAAATGTATTGATACAATTACTTTGTCTTTGGCGCTCAGACCTTGGCAGGAAACATTAATTTTGCATTAATTTTAAAAGGTATGCATGAACAGGAGCAAAGAATAGGGCTGTTTCCCCCCCAGGCCTGAAACTGGTGGTGGAGTGGAGATAGATGAAGTTGGTCAGTCTGTAGACNCCATAACTTATCCATCGTACACCAGCCGTTTTGCCAAATTATTTGTAAGTCGGCATATGCTGGCTTAATCACCAAGTTATTATAAAGCTTCAGACAGAAGTTTAATCTGAAAAACTCACACAAAGAGAAAAGACAATTAGGAGAAATGTATTGATACAATTACAATAGTCTTTGGCGCTCAGACCTTGGCAGGAAACATAGCATTAACTTTGATAGATATGCATGAACAGGAGCAAAGAATAGGGCTGTTTCCCCCCCAGGCCTGAAACTGGTGGTGGAGTGGAGATAGATGAAGTTGGTCAGTCTGTAGACTGCTGGTTAGCGAGACGGTATGCTGAACTTTATGGGGAGATCCAGTGGACTGCGTGAGCTGATACTAGAGCTTCACTCAGGTACCTGGAAGATGGAAGACCAGTTGAATAACACAGGTTGAGAGAACCTGTCTATGATGAGCAAGCATGAAGTGACAGTGGAGAGGAAAAACTCCTGGTTGGGAAGAAACCTCTGGCAGAACCAGGCTAAACATGGTGGTCTTCTGCCGGACCGTTTGAGATGAGACATGGAACGCAGTAAGAGTCCGGGAGGAATGACACTGATGAAGCTTTAGCTACGATGGTGGAGGAGGGGATGGAGGTGGGTTGAAACGGTGTCATCTGAATGAAGTCACATAGCGCATCCGCCGCCTGCGCACAGGAGCAGACAGGTGCGGATCGGAGGCCTTTTAAGATGATTTGGATTTGGATGCCGATTGGCTTTTGTGGAGGTGTGGTTCAAAGCTTATTCATATATCCGTATGAAGAGCAAATTAGTTTCTTCAGTTGAACTTCCGCCTAGACTCCATGTTTAGTTTTACAACAGAATTAACAAGATGCATTTGTACTCAAATGGTAAATAAAAGACATTTTTTTGTGATTTTTTTGTTAGAAGGGGTTGTAGTGTTGAAACTCTTATGTCGGCCATGTTTACTCAGTCTCTCTGTTGATATTAAATCCTGAACTTTGACTTTAACGGAATATTGGAGGAGCCCAGTCCTTGCTTTAGGCTCTTCTATGACCTCCTGGATGGGCTGTTAACTCCCTCTTGGAGTAATATTCCCCTGGCCAGCTGCTCCTGGGAAGGTTAATCACCGTTTGTTGTCCTTTTTTTTCATGATTTATTCAGATCAAGGGATGATGTGTTACTCTTTTGAAACCTTTTATCCTACTTCATGTTGTCTGACAGGTTCTAGTTAACAAATTCTATGATTTAACAGCCCTGTTTGTAATCAGACCTTGGCCTGTCTAGCAAAATAACCTTTCCAGAGAAACATGAGTCAAGCTAATGAGAAAAAATCTTAACCTACCTTTAGTGTACTTCATCTTATTCCTCCATCTTTTTTTACTGTCTCTGAGTGAGTTAGATCCGTAATGTGGATTTTTAATGTTTAATAAATCGACTGAGTGAAAGTCTGCAGACTATAAAAGTGACGGAAAATGATTTAACTGCCCTGAAGTTCATATCTGAGTTAGCAAGCTAGTGAAAGCACCAGAGAGAAATCAGAAGAGAGGTGAGGTCAAATATCTCCCAACTAATAATACATCACACACACACTCCTCGCAGTTCATATAGGTTTCTTTTTTTTTCTCGCTCTACCCGACTAGTGTGTTGACATAGTTTCCATGGTGAGGTAAAGGGGGACTCTGAGGGGCCGCTGCATTCTTGCAAGCACACACACATTAACATTTACTCTGAGGGGTCAGGTAACACTCTCTCAGCTCTCCCTGTCCAATAAGTAGCTGCTGGTGGTGCCACAATTAAAAAAAGACATTTTCAATATCCTGAGGGCCTGTAGTCTTCCAGTTCCACCATGGCACTCTAGACTCGGGGCTCATTCCCAAACACAAACTGCAGAGTCTGTGTGCATGCAACCCCAAGAGGAGGAATTGTATATTGCACTCAATAATTCAAGTGTCACGTCAGAGAACACGCTGATAATTTCCCCGTGAGAATCTGAGCAGAAGATTCTGACAGGAATTAGAAAAAAAAAAGTTCAAACTTCCACTTATTAGTTTGACAAATGCAGCATTTTGGGTCTTTTGGTCCCAGAGGGTTATCACACATTTCAATTCACAGAAGGCTCTGAGATGCAAGGAGAAAGTGCACAATTGTGTACATGGGTTATATGATGCTGCTGCTAATCACATCTTGTGCATATTTAGTGCCTTGCAACGGTTTTCACAGCTATTAAATTCATGAGGTTTTTTTTTTTAAACCAACGCTCCAATATTTTGGAGAGATTTATGTGAAACCTCAAAAGAAACTGAAGCATATTTGTAATATGGAGGGTTAAAATTCTTAAAAGATATAAATCTACAACATGCTTGCCATGTGTTTTTATTTCTATCACCTAATTTTCTCCATAACCCCAAAACAGCTTCAGAAGTCACCTAATTTATGGAGATATTTTTACAGAACATCACTGAACAATTATTTTTTTTTAATTAAAAACTAATTAAAAATCCTAATTTTACATTCATGTAATACTTTGATACTCATTTTATGTTTTAAATTATATGATCTGTTGTTGTGACCAAACTCAGTTTCTATCAATACGAACTGCATTGTGTTGTTTAATAAATTTAGGATTTCAATGGGAGAAATTAGTGTTGATTCCACATTTAGGCGGGATAAATTATCTTTTTTTTCTTCTTTCAAGCAAGAATGCACGTTTTATTAACCACTATTAAATTACTTAAACTGTAGGTGCTAAAATATTTATAGAAATAAAGTATATATACATATATATGTGTGTACATATAGTATTTATGATTCAAAATCATTCTTTTTATAACATAACACTTAAGACTTTATTTGACCACAAGGGAGCAGAACAAAACTTTATTAGATTATATCAGACTCATCTGGCTTTCATTTCCTTCATAAGTTACTAATGAATGTTCACGAAGTGACTTTGACCTGCAGACTCGAAACGTGATCTTTCTGGACTGTGCTGAGTTCTGATAGTTGGTGATTAGTTGCTCTGGGAACTGCTTGATAGAAACCAGACTGCAGACACACCTCTACTGCACTAATACACTAATTTTTTTTTGCATGTGCATATATTTTTGTAAACACAGCAAACTATGTATGATATCTTAAGTGGTCTCAAATTACATAAATGCTTTAGTGTTGAGTGCTCACCAGAAGTTAAAGAGGATTTGGAGCTAATGTGGGTGAATCTGAGCTAATTACAGTCAGGATGGATGGAGCAGTAAGTCGCTGTGGGTCCAAAATGAGGAATGAAATGGTGTAAAGAAAAAGATTTGTAAAAACATAAACACAAACACTTTGGATTTACAGACTGACTGTTTAGGACCCAATATATCAATACATCCTTTTTTGTTTTCCATTAATTCACACTTTAGAGATATCAAAAATACGTCAGTATGAATGCTTAGTGCTGTTCAGCTGCATTTGTTCCTTGACATGAGATTTGACTGAGAATCTTCATGTGAACAAAAATGAAGGATACTCTGTTATTGCTTGTGTCTTTTAGATATATGGAATTCTGGAAAAAAAAATACTTTTCAAAATATTCTGTAAAATACAATTAAACAATAATCATGAATGAATTAAGACACATTCAAATTTGTCCCATGGTAAAATGGCTCAAATCAGACACAGGACTTTTGTGTAAAGTAAAAAATGGCTTTTGAAGGAACTTGTTTAAATCAAACACTTCACCTATGGTGCTCCTGTTGTAGTGAACATCATGGTGAAACTTTAAAGGCTGTCTGAAGGTTACAGACATAAGATTGCAGCAGCTGGTGCAAGGGTGGAAGGGTTTCAGTGCCCGGATGATCCCAGGGGCTACGTTGTTGTTGGCTTAGATGCTGCTATGGTCTCCTAAGACACAGTGTGACAGATCAGACAATGAGCCATTCAAAAAGCCCTTTGACAAATAAATTGGGGCACATGATGTCATCTGGTACGGCGGAGCCCTGACCCCAACCCGGAGCCCGGTTTCAGGTTTAGGTTTGTTATTGTTGGCCTGGTGGTTGGGTTTTTCCTCGTTGGAACCATCAGGAGTCCAGGCTAAAGGAGCGACGCAAGGCCATCCCCCAGTGGGTCCACCACCTCCAGATGCAAAGAGCATTGGACAGCCATCGAAGGTGAAGGCGGCAAAGTCTTGTGACTGAGTGTAGCTCTGGCTGTTAGGTCTACAATGCTTGTTGTGGTGCAAATTTCTGCACCCGGCGATGGACACCAATATGGCTAGTGTGTGGAACACCAGAGGCAGCAGGTAGGTATCATTAAGACAAGTGTGTTGCTGCCTTGGCAGTTGCACAATCAAATATTTAGGCTTGAGGGTTGTTTTGAGATGCCATTGAGAAAGACTATTGGTTGGCCTCAAAGCAATCATGACAAATCATTTGGCACCTCCATAGGGTAGAGAAGTGTTTGCTAACACTGGGGGGCTGCTGACCCTGAAAGAGAACAACATTGGATGATGGAAGGAATACTTTAAGGATTTCCTTAACCAGCTGACACGCCTTCCTTGGTGGAAGAAGTGTTGGGACCAGATTAACTAATCATCCAGGCTGAAGTCACGGCAGTATTCAAAAAACCCCATGGTGGCAAGACTTTGGGGGTGGACAAGTTTCACCCTGAGTACCTAAAAGCTCTGTTGTTGGGCTGTCATGGCTAACATACTTCTTCAACATCGCATGGAGGTTGGGGACAGTGTTTCAGGTTGGCAGACTCTTAGGTGGTTCCAAACATAAGAAGGGGACCGGAGAGTGTTCTCCAACTACAGGGGGATCACACTTCTTAGCCTCTCAAGGAAGGCCAATCTCAAGGTGCTGGAGAGGGGAGTCCCTCTGATATTAAACCTTGTGTTCAGGAAGAATAGTGTGATCTACAGTCTAAGCAGGGTGCTGGAAGGTGTTTAGGAGTTTACCCAACTGGTCCACATGTGTTTGTGGTAAAGGCATCAAACAAGTCCCAAGTGGTGCCCATTATGAGGCGCTTCAGGAGTATGGATTCAGGGGGCCCTTACTAGGGGTCGTCCACTGTCTGTACAAGTGGAGCAGGAGTGAGGAAAACTGTCCAGGAAAGATGCACAGCGAATCAGAGAGCACTGACCCAGCTGTACTTTCATTTGTCGAAAGTAAAGGTTAAAGGCATATATAAGGGAAAGAAAAAAAGGCCTGACCAGATATAAACCAGTTACCCTTAAAGGGGAAGGAACCTTTTTCCATTTTGATGTGTAAAACCTGGATTTTAAGGTGAATGGCTTAAATACTGCACGTCATTTCCAATTAGTAATTAATTAGTTTGAATGTGGCAATGTTAAATCTAAAATCCTGGCAGTGTGTTTAGTGTGGAGCACAGGAGGCAGGCGTGTGCTGTGGATGCTCTAAACATCAGCACTGATTACAATGAAAACCAGAAAATGTGTTGCCTCTGGAGGGCTCTGGGGAGAACAGACTGCTTACTTGCTTCCATGTGAGGCTCGATTTTTACATTTTTACATCCAATTTTTTCCCCCCGTTGTTATATATGTAGAGCAGCCTTTATAGTGTAACGCACTAACGCCGAAGTGAGGGTAAAACACACCCAACTCAGCATTAAAGCAAAGAAAAGATGGAGATCCCTCCCTTGATGGTTGCTTTTTCTAATCATGTGCGTCTCGAATTCAATTAAAGAAGATAATGCTTTCAGTTGTGACAAGGCCGCATTAACAAATGATCCATGAACACGCACATGCAGGGACAGGAAAATGGGTCAAATGGACCCTGAGAGAGAACAAGTGAATGTTAGAAAAAGCCAGCAGCCAATAAAAACTGGATCTTTCATTGCTACGAGCTCGACTGAGATGAAGATGAGAGGAAAAGGGAGAGGTGAATAGAAAGATTATTAAAGAAGTGTAAAAATTCAAACTCAGGAGGATGGTCAGGGATTCAGCCCATCTGCATTCTAATCAAAAAAAGGTAACGAAAGAGATAGTGGTTAGTGAAAAAGGAGAAAAGGAAGCTACAGACATGCATAGATTAAAAAAAGACAAATAAAATGGACATAAAAACACAGAACCCCCACAGAATTAAAAGGATGGGAGCGAGTCAAAACAGAGAGATCATCTAAATCATTTATCAAAAAACCTTTTTTAAGTCTGCAGATTTTTTTTTAGTTTTATTTTCAAGTGAGGAGCATTTTAGTCACCAACTAAAGTACTATTTTATCACATAACACCATGAAATGTAATGGATCGGTGGAATATGGTCCAATCATCCTGAGCTAAAATAACCTGTTCAAAACAGAAATTGGCCAGTCCATTAAAACATGTGGCAAGTCTCTCAGGAATGGTGGGTATTTAACTTAGTGTCTGTAGAATGACTCCCAGAAAAGTAAATCAATACACATTTTTTGCTTATACATGATGTTTGAGATGTAAAGAAATATATTGATACTACTTTTCTTTAAACAGCCTGAAATTCCCCTGTCCTCAATTTCCGTTGATAGATTTCAGTAAAAACAAAAGTTTTTTTTGTGTAAACTCTGGAAATTAAGCAGTATTAAAGAGTAAAGTAAGGAGTATGGTATACTTCATGCTTTATGGCGCAGTATTTGGCTCAATATGCCATGAAAACTAGCAATCATCTTCCATTATTTTTTGTTTAATCTCTTAATGCAAACAAAGTATGGCATTTTTTGCAAAGACTACAGTTCTAATTGGAAAAAATGACACAAAAAGCAGACACCTCACTAACGATAATATGCTTAATAGATTCTATGTAATGCAAAACAGTGGATCACTGACTGAAACTCAGCGGTCCACTAAAACAAACCCAGTTACTCTATGAGCCCTAAAACAACTGCCATGGAAACGCAGAAACAACTTCTGTGTAAACTTTCATCCAGTGCCAGCTCTGCAAAGGAATGTGTAAACATTTGCCCTCTTTATAAAGCAGTGTGATCACAGTCGGCTGACAATGTCAGAGCAGCTACAGTGGATGTAAAAACTCTACAGAACTCTTGAAGTGACAAGTTTTTTTGGAATGCTGGAAATGCGACACAGATAGATCCAAAATTGATGACGCAACAAAAGCAAAATATATAAGGAAGGCTGCCAAGACATCTACAACATTAAAGCTTTGCTGCGGTTATTTATTTATTATTTATATACCCACTGGACATGCAGCTTGTATTATTTATTTGTCCTTTAATTAGATGGAAAAATTCCCTTAAAATTGACCACAACAAAAGCTAACACACAACAACCTGCAAGCTTGTCAATTCTAGTTTTCCTTCTCATCATTGTGGGTTTCTAAAATGCACCAAGATTTATTATTGCCTGCTTTACAAAAATGAGGCCTGCATAATCCTACTAATTTCTTCATGTTCTTCATTTTGAAAAATGAAATTTAGTGCAAAAATTAAAACATTTTTGGATGAACTATTGCATTTGCATCCCTCCATGAAAAGAGAATATAAAGCCAACAACAGGCCAATCTTTTAAAACAAGTTAAAATCATTCCTACTGGTTGATAAGAAGCTTTGGATGCAGATATAAAGGTGGGACTTGATATTTACCAACTTAAAGGTGTTTTTTTTCCCTGTCTAACATTAGACTTTTTTCGGCTATTCTTCCTCCAGTCTTAGAATGGTTTTTGGCTTTTTTTTTCCAAATCACCTGTGTAACTAACTGGGTCAGGTTTTTAAGTGGTAGCCACCTGAGAATAAAAACTCTGCTGTCCTTAAGCCACTCTCTAATGAATCTGATGTAATTAAGGTCAGTATCCACTTGAAAGACCTATTTAAGTGCAACCTTTTACTTCCTGGCAGTTGCCTTTGTATATTGTTTCAATTGCCGCCAACGTTTTCCTCTCAATGTAACAATAATAATGGTCATAATGATCAAACACCGAATGATCCCAAAGGCTATGTTGTTGGGGACTTAAATGGCCCTGGTAGGGTCTGCCAAGGCAAACAGGCTCTGGGTGATGGGTCAGACAAAGAGTGATTCAAAAAGAGAAAACAATCAAGACAAGTGATGTCATCCAATAAGGCGGAGCCAGGACCCTATCCTGGAGCCTGGGCAGGGTTTCGTCGACGAGCACCAGTTGGTCTGGTTTTTCCTTGCAGGTTCCGGCCAGGCACAGCCCAAATAAGTGATGCAAGCCCATACCCCAGAGATCCCACCACCCACAGGGGGAACCATGAGGGACAGGTGCAAAGAGAAGCAGTCAGAGATGGAGGCCTTTTGACAACCTGATCTATGGACTTGAACCAGCCCTGGGGGTGTGAAATTTCAGCTTGCTGGGGAGGAAAGAGCCTGAGCTGGTGTGGCAGGGTGAGCAATACCCACTAGAAAGCGTCATGCACGCCTCCAAGACTGGAGAGGTGTAATCGAGATGAACGGACCCTCAGCTCTGACCCTGAGTGGTCTTTCATTATTGGACTTCTTTGCAAGTCATGGATTGTCCATAATGAAGACCATGTTCAAGCATTGGGATGTGTATTAGTGGACTTGGCACCAGGACACCCTAGGCTGGAGGTCAATAATCAACTCTCTCATTGCATATTCTAAAAGGTTTCTTACCTTCTTGTGCATGTCTTGAAAAGAGGCGTTGGGGTGTCCCCCAGTTACCATCTGGTGGTGAGCTAGATACCCTGGAAGAGAAGGCTGGGTAGACTTGCCCAAAGCAAGTAATGAGGGTCTACTGTGAATCTCTGGCAGAGCCCTCAGTCAGGGACTTCAACTACCACCTCTGTGAGAGCTTATCCAAGATTCAAGGCAAGGTTTAGGATATGGAGCATGAGTGGACCATGTTCTCTGCCTCTATTGTTGATGTGGCCGCCTGTGTCTCTCAGCAGGCCTGGGAGTGCCTTGGGATTCCCAGAGTAAAGCAGGAGGAGGTGTCTGGGAGTCTGTGGCCCTTGCAGCCCAGATAAAGAGAAAGATTACGACTATAATGGCAAGAACAGGGCTGATGAAGAGTTGTGGAGGTCAGCAAGTCCCTTTTTAGAACATTGTATTGTGGCTTTAATTTATTTATTTTTTGTTCCATGATGTCACACTAGGAACCAGCATTTTTGAGGTGTTACCTTCAAGTTCATCAACAGCTGTGCCTCCAATTTAGCTTAGCCAGCCATACAGACAGCATTAAAGTCACTTAGGTAAGGCTCATTACACTGGTCAAAAACAGACCAAACCAATCAAACCCACACATACAGGCCTACCAAGCAGCAGCATTTTTCTGTAACCATTACAGCGGAGATTGCAGCTGCAACAAAGTGATGTCTTAATGTTCTTTATCAAGTCCCAAATGAGCTGTTTAAACACCAAGGTTTCACCCACTGGCTTCTGTCAAAGCTGCTGCATCACATCTTTAGTAAATTGGAATTTTGATCACTGGCAAAATTTTTCAGCTGCACAATGGAGTAATGCCTTGCAGCAAGAAGGTTCCGGGTTTGACTCCCAGCCCATGATCTTTCTGCATGGAGTTTGCATGTTCTCCCTGTGCATGTGTGCCGTTCTCTCCAGGTTCTTCCCAGAGTCCAAAAACGTGATTGTTAGGTTAATTGGCTTCTCCATGTTCTCCTTAGGTGTGAGTGTGTGTGTGAATGATAGTTTGTCCTGTTTGTCTCTGTGTTGCCCTGTGATAGACTGGAGTCTTTTCCAGGGTGTACCCCGCCTCTCACCCATTGACAGCTGGAGATAGGCATCAGCAGCCCTTGCAACCCCAGCCAGGATAAACATAACAAAAAATGAATAGATAGAATGGCAAAACTATCTGCCCTAATTTTAAACAGTTCAGCCTTTATAATCTGGCTCTACTGGCTTCTTGTGTCAGTCAGTGTGGGTGGTCAGGCTCTGCCTAACTAAAAGTCCTGTAACACAAACATCAAAAAGCCTCCTCATTAATTGGGATTTCTCAATTTTCTTTTATGGAATGGGGAAATAAGCAAATTTAAAGAACTTTAAATCAATCCTCAAACTATTTTCTCACATTATCCTGCTATTGTGTAAATATTGGGCTAGGCCATATTCAAAAACTGTATCTTGATATTTTAAGCAAAATCAAAAGACGCAATATTTGTTATTTGACGAACTCTTCTAAATCAGAGTGACCAAATGTCATGAAGGCACATTTGTTTTTTTTTTTGTTTTTTTTTACAAACATCATTACATAACACAATAGCATTAAAGAAAGTTTAAATTGCAACAGAGACCATCTCACCTTACATCATCTGAAAAAAATCTTGATTTAAAATCTCTAGATATTGCACAGGTCAATCAAAAGTACATTACTTGAGCATTTGTGACTGACCTTAACTGGAGTAAGCATAGTCTGACATAAAGACATAGAAGTTACGCATCTTTCTATATAATCTACATTTGATTTTTAACTTAAGTTAAATTTTCAACACGGGAGTCAATAAAAAAGACCAGGAAGAGTAAAAATCACAAATTATTTATTTCAAAAATCATCATGATTTGTCATATTAACTTCTATAAAAACACAGAAATTATGGAAGTCTTCCAGGGACATGTTCAGGGATGTGCTTCAATGCTACTTATTGTGGTCTAAAGGAGAAAAAAATAGGCAGAAAGCATTGTTTTCCACCTTCATGCTGACGATGGTAGGAACTATCCTGAAAAGCAAGATGGCAGAAAGAAGCACACATGCCGTCGATGTTTAAAGGGACTTCCTGAATAAAAAAAAATAAAAAAAATCACATCAATCAGGTGACAGCACAAATGTGTCCAATATTCCTCCAGTGTTATTACTTTTAGAAGGGCGTGTCAAGAACGGCAAAGATCCAGTCTCCGCTTGGTATTCCAAAATCAACTTTTCTCCATCTGTGTTTTGATCTGGGTCCCGCTCAGCCGAACAAAAGGCAAATTTTGGCTGAATATCCTTACCGTCTTTTGGCAGGATTAATACCTCTGTAATGGCTGTCTAAGAAGACAAATTAAAATGTAGAAAAGCAGAAACAGAAAAAAAAAAAGCTTTTAATCTCATAGGTAAATAAATTAATCTCCTTATCTTGGATATCTGAGTGAGAGTAACTGAGCTCTAACCTGATTATTGCTCTTAAATATTGGATTAAAATTCACTTTTAAAAAAATTCATAACACCAAACAATATACTAATCCTACCCACTTAGTCTGGATCCTGGTGGGTTCTGAATGAAACTCCATAACTTACTGTTTGTAGAGCTGAGAGAGTGTGTTCACACACCAGGCAACATGATACGCCAATCAACACAAGTTGACTCAACTGTTAAAAAACAACAACAGAAAACAGACTCTCAGCAGGTTTTGTTGTATAAACTGACTTGCAGCCAACTGGTGGATGCATTTCCCCCTCAGTTTCTCTTATCTCAAAAGATTCATAGCAAAACACTTATTCTACCTTTTCTAAAGAAAGGGATTAATTAAAGCCACCCAAGTAACCATCAAAAGTGTGTTTAGAAAAGGAAAAGAAGTCTTTCTAAACCAATTCAGGAATCTTGAGTTTGGTCAAGTAGGATTTGTACTGAACATCCACACAACTAATGACGTAACCCCCTAAATATTCAGTTTTAAATTTCTTTTAGTCTCTAATATTTTATATATATATATATATGGAATGTAAGCACAAAATTTGTAAGGCTTAATGTTAAAAACTACTAAAGAACTTTTGAGTGTTTTCTCTGGGGCTAGAGCTCTGGCCACGTGACCAAGAAGCTCCACTGAGGACGCAGTAGTGTATGCCTGCCTGGTCCATTGGTGGGGCTGCCTCTGCCACAGAAACATAGCAAAATGGTGGCAAAGTGGTGCATGCAGGTCGCAGAGAGAGTTGGAGGTACGACATCCTCCTTTCAGAAAAGATCATGTTTTGCACAAACACATTGAAGCACACAACAAGCAATTGGGAACGTTTTTGGTCTCCCGCATTCCCAGATCCACATGGACAGAACGCTTTAATGACTAAGTTATATTTGCGGCCACACCCAAGATCGTAGCCTAAAAGGATCTGCTTCAACCATTTTTTTTAATTTTGGGTAAAAATATTTTGCTGTGCTTCTACTGTTCTCTGAAACTTGGCATGATGGTTAGACAACACCCTACTCTGCATTATGTACACAAGACAACTTTCTGTATGCAATAACTCTGATGCATGGTATGGTCAAAATCTGTGGAAATTAATGGGCATGCAAACAACATAATGGGTTACCAATCAGTTTAAGTCACAAAAAATAAGATGAACTATCAATGGGAGATTGCAGAGTACTTGTGCGGCCGACTCTCCCAAATATCAACTAATCGAAAAAAAGTTCTCCCTCTCACCTTCTTCTGTTTTCAAAGCAGTATGTTTTTTACTTATAGAGTTTGAAAGAAAATATTGCCAAATGGTACCTAGGCAGGGGAATTAAACATTTGTACTGGTGCCATGTGTATAAAGACTGGAGTCAACAGGTTGTCTTCTACATGTGTTAATAAAAAAATAGGGGGTGGTATGGTTTTTAATGGATCATTTAAGTGTAAACAGGATCTAATGTAACTTTTTATATTTGACACTAGGAAGTCGATAGCTAAGTCTAGCTCCTTTATTATGTTAGCCAATTTCTTTTGACCTTTAATTGGCCAAGAAAACTGTATTTTATCATACAACACTTGTACAACTACAAAACTTTATATTTTAACTACCACATAATAGACATATTTCTGAAATTAGCTGTAATGTACTGAAATGTTTCTTTCAGAATCATTTCTAGGCTTTTTTGAATGACAATGACTGATTTATCGGACTTTGATAAAGGCCTTAAACTAACTTCAAGTTGTATGCTTTTATTGAAAGACTTTTTCTCAAGAAATATCTTTGACATGAGTATTGATGTTGAAGTTAGCCTGGTATGGAAGAACACAAAAGTAGAAACTAAAGAGGTTCAATTTTCCAAATATATATAGCTTTCCAATAAGAAAACATTAAAGTTAACAAAATAAAATGTTTTCTAATAGATTAGGTTGAAATGATGGGTCCTGACCAGAAAGGAAATGCTTCCTGCCTTGAAGCAGGTTATCCACCCATTTCCTAAGCTGGGCGTACACTGTGCGATTTTTTCACTTGTTGCACGCAGCTACAGCTCACACTGTACGACGCAACAGCAGGGTTTTGTCGTACAGTGTGAGTCCATAGTTCACGATGCATGTTCAGCCTGACTCACTGATGCGATCTACCTACTCACACTGTACGTCTAAAAACCAGATGGCGCTACTCAGACTCGTCTATATAGAAGCCAAATGAGTAGAAGAGGAATATGAAGCTAGCTAGAGTGAAACGCGCTGCCTTGGCAATTTGGTGCTGAAAGCCCCAAAAAAAGAAAAGGCGACGATGGATTTGGACAAAGACATGGCTGAGCAAAAGTGGCTACTACGGTCTGTCAATTTTACAGACAGAACTCCATTTCACTCATTGCACCCCCACCATGCTTCTGTGTTTACATCTGAGAGGAAGAAGAAAAAGAAGAATCCTTGTTAGCGCATGCCCACTGAACGATTTGCCCACGACGACCTCGCGATTCCTGATTGGGAGGTGGTCGTAAGAGGCTGATCGGCCCTCGTTAACCCCTGTACAATACACGACGCACGATCAGGCTGAAAGTCGGCCAGATCGAAAAATTCTCACACGACTGGAAAATCGCCCCGAAAAGGAAAAAAAAAAAAGAATCGCACAGTGTACGCCCGGCTTTAGCTGACGTTAAGATAGCTAACTCGAAATGACAAAACCCCCATCCTGAAATGGAATATAGCTTAGCATGAAGCAGGATTTAGCTTTGCATAAAGTATGACATAGCCTAGCATGAAGAAGTATATAGGATGTAGCTTGAAGCTAACTTAAATTGGGATAATTCTTAGCTTGACGCGGGATGTAGCCTAGCTTAGCTGATGCAAAAAGTTGGTCTTGAAAAGTAAAATTGAAGTCTTACATGTGCCGAGTAAAAAATATAAAAAAATTGGGGTTCATTTAAAAAACAAAAACAATTTAATAGTCACATAATAAAACTGGGTAGTTTATACACTAAGATCTGTACTTAGCAAAGTTACCATGTTCCCTGCTTCTTGAGTCTGTACTAAGATACTCCAGGCTAATCACATGTAGAAATCTGTTAAAAACAAACATTTGAGGCTGATAAACATGCAAAATTATTAAATGTAATAAAAAACAGCTGATATTCTTGTGTCATCCTGATCTAGCCTCCACTTATGCTCAAGCTAGTTAGCAATATAGCAGCCAGTTTGTAAAATTGGAAGGTATCAGGCTTTTAATGTGAAAGGAGATTTATGTTGCTTATGAAAAAAAAAAACATCATACTGTTACATGCAACCCTTAGTCACACGGCACTCACACACTGTACAAAACACAAACAAGACTCCGGGAAAAATAACATCTGGATACATTTCAGAATACTTATAAAAGAGGAGAGCTTTCTGCCGCCATTTTTGGCGACTGTTCAAGTGTCGGTCCGATAGTCTGAACTAAGCACACTCCACAAATATTGGCACCGTGTACAGTATATCGCACACACAAACACACCAACTGCATATCTTTTTGTAAAGCTTAAAAATGTCTCTTTAATTTCACTTTAAAATCTCATAATTTTCAAAAAAAAAAAAAAAAAGAAAAAGTCTTGACAATAGAGTTAGTTATTTTCCTTTTGTTAAAATAGAAACACTCTAGGATGATGGTGCAATGTCTCAGATGAAGCACTTAATTTTTTTATATCTTAACTCCACAGACTCCTTTATGGCAGAAGGAAGGCTCAGGCTTTGAAATAAAAGGAAAGGATAAATCCAAGTTCAATTAATCCTGAAGAAAATATCCATTTTTTGTGTCCGCCAATGCACTGAAGAACCTATTTCCATCAGATTAAAAACAAAAGTGTTTGGTTTGCAATGAGCCTTGGCATCTGAAAAAAGTGAGTAATCAAAAAAAGAAAATGTTTCCAGCCTGAGCGCTTCATTTGTTATTCCTAGTGGTTACAGAGACGCAGCTGATCTGCGTCGAGGTCCTTTTGTCCCAGCGGGCAGTGACATCTCAGAAGCTTTGTTTTCCTCAGAGTGTCTTATACGGATAGAAATTCTATTGGGAAAACAAATGCATTAAAAAAAAAAAAAAGCAAACAGAAGTCTGAAAGGCTATTCCTCCCCTGCGCCTCCACTGCAGTGCAGAAAAGTCCCAGAGCACCTTTTTTTAAAAGCACTGATCGGTCGCTTCCAAAAGACGGATTCACTCCCAACACCGATCGTCGGGAAACAAGTGGGTGTCCCACAACTCGTCGACGGGCGTGTGTTTGTTCTGGGTGTGGTGCTTTTTGTGGGTGCTGCAGTGTGTGGCTGCAGGGGAAAGTGTTTGTCAGTCCATCTCCAGGTCCAACAGTTTGTTGCGTGAGCGGGGAGTGTGTGCTGTGTTGCGACAGCAGCATTGGGCGCAAATCAGACCCAAGAGCAGAGAGAAGATCCCCACACCTAAAAAAAACAACAAAAAAATAAATTTAATCATAGGTTACTTTATTATAAGAGCTGAAACCAGAGCTTGACCTCAGCAAAAATTAATCCAATGAGAAACAGCAAAGCTAAAAGAGTATCTTAGATAAGTGTTATGTGCTATGAAGATGAAGACGAGCTCCAAAGAGATTCCGTCGGCCTTCAGTTTTGATGATCACAGCTCGACTCCCTTTAAACCAGATTCTGTTGCATTTTTCAGCCGCTGTTGGCTGCATTTATATTTTCCCCAGCCTGTCTTAATACTTCATCTGGCCAACTTCAACTGAATCTTTATTATAGTTTATTTACACTGTAGGACTTAGCACCAACGTAGGAGAAACATTTTTCAAAAAGGATGGAAAATCATGGATTATGTACATTTGGATGCTGTTTAAGATACTTACTTAATATAAATACTTTGGAAATGCAGCAATAAAATAAAATACATAAAAATCAGTGGAGGACAGAAACAGAAAAAAAGAAATGGAAACAGGAATACATAATATTTTTTAAAAAGTGGGCTTAAAAATGCTGATAATTTAATATTCTAATTGTTAAAATTACATTAAATAATTATTATATTTTTATATAGGCAATATCAAGCATATAACATAATTTCACAAATGATTTTAAACAGAGGATTTCTTATTTGTTTTATTAATTATTGCAATTCCATAAATTATCTAAACTTGTTTAGTCTTGCTGGGTCATGAGAAAACCCCAAAAGAAGCAACATTTCTAAATTATTTTAATTAACTTTTAAATTTAGGTCATAAATAAAACTGACAAAGTAATAAAATCATATTATTTTGAAAATGATGTTATTTTTTCATAAGAATAAACATCTGGTTAAAAAAAAGCATATTGGATTTCTAAAAGAAAATAAAAACATATATATATATATATATATATATAAAAAAAAAAGAAAAATAAATAAAAAATACAAAAAAACGCCAGTATATAAACACATTGCTATTTAGGGATAATCTTACCTAGGGAGGCCGCAGCACCGTATAGGAGAGGTAACTTTAAGGATTCTGCAACTGTACGAAAAGAGAAACAGGGTTTTGTTTATGATAAAATAATGCTTTCTCTTCCTATGTAAGAAAAACCAAGAGTGATTTATTTAAATGCGTCTTCACCTGCAATCCTGACGGAGAGGAAGACCTTCCCAGAAGTCAGCTCTCCAGCTTGAGTCCAAAGTCCTGATGAGGCTGAATTGTACCACGGCGTGACCATGCACTGATACTCTCCGCTGTCACTGGGAAGCACAAAAACAGTTCAACACCAGAGCTCAGGCTGTAGGCATAACAGCCATGATGAAGAATAAACATTTAAGCAAAAAAAAAGGATTAGTATTCCATAGGGTACGATAACATTCGATAAAAACGTATGCGTAGGCATCTTCAGTTTTAAACATAAGTCAATAAACATGAATACATATCAGATTTGTATTGATTCTTTGTTATCAACTCATACATCACATGTGACAATGCAAGTTTGGAAGTTACAAAAACAAACTGCAAAGTTACAACTTTGCACCAATGCAACCAGATCACAGATTTATGAAACAAATTTATAAGTACGAATCTAAAGCTGCTGATGAAGCTGTTACAC
>NW_015151999.1:96234-97656 GCF_000732505.1 Cyprinodon variegatus | reverse complement strand
CGGCATAGCTGTTTGTGAAAGTACCGCTGGCTCTGATGGCAATACTTTTGTTTTATTTGGCAAAATGTTAATTGATGTTTATCTGACTGTTAGCTATTATTCTCCCACTAAATGAAAAAAGTAATTATTTATTATTATTTAGAGACGTGTGTTGACGTCATGAGTAGCTTCAGATTTACGCTGCGTGCTCCCGTTCTCCCAGAGTCCATACTTTCCTTTATTTTCTTCTCCAGAACATACTTGGCGAGGACACGAGTTCGTATTTGCGTTCTAGTGATTTGAGAAATGGCCATTTGCTTGGTTGTCATCTTGTTTAACGGTGGCTGGCAAAAAAAGAATGTTCCGGCGCATTACCACCACCAGCTGGTAAGGAGTGTAACACCATCAGGACTTTCAGATCCGTACTCGTAAATTTGTGATTTGCACGCTTACTGCACGCAAAGTTGTAACTTTGTAAATTGTTTTTTTAACTTCCAAACTATTTTCATCACAGATTAAGCATTTAGGTTCACGTATTGACTTATATTTACAAATTAGGACATCTACGCATACAATTTCATTGACAGCTATCTTACCCCATAGCATCGACCCACTTACGTATCTTGAGTGCCATAAATGTTCAGCTGGTAGGTGTTACTGTTTTTGCGCTCTATTGAAACATCGCTGGATGAGTTGCGGCTGGTTTTCTTCATGACGCCGTTACGGCCAACGCTGGCCACCTCACTCATGACCTGGTCGCCTCGGAAGCGGGTGAAGAACCACCTCACCTCATACTCCAGCTCCTCTGTGGGGAAAAGCAAAACCAAATGTCAACAAATAAGGAGGAAAGCAGCAGTTTTTTTTTTTTTTAAGCTAAAGTTTGGCATTCAAGCTGAGTGACTTTTTGTTTTTACGTTAAAAACCTATAACGTGAGAAGGCGAAAGCCATCAAGCATTTGGGACAATTTGGCGAACAGTTTCTAAACCCTTCCCCTCTGTCAAAACGTAAAAAAAAGATAAAAAAAATGATAAAAGCAGGGAGTAAAGCAAATAAAACTACTGATACCCTGGTTAACAGAGACATAAAAACCAAATAATCCCAACCTTTACAGTATATGTTATAACTCTCCAAGAATCAATAAACCACATAAGTGTCTGCATTGCAAGCATTTAAATCCAAGTAAGTCAATTTCTCTTGAAATAACGTTGTTTTCCATTGTTTTTAACATGTAAGACAATATGCAATGGAATAATAAGATTTATATTTAAAATAAGAATGAAAACATGATCTTATTTCTACGGAAGAAGATTAGGGCCAGTGGAAGAAAAAAAGTTAACTGATTTTTAAATTTTTTTTCAGTTTATTATGGGAAAAATTATTTTCCTCAGAATTCTGACTATTTTTTTCAGAATTCTGACTTTAATCTCAGAATTCTGACTTTA
>NW_015151999.1:88824-95788 GCF_000732505.1 Cyprinodon variegatus | reverse complement strand
ATTGTAATAAGTTTTATACTTCTTTTTAGATTGGTTTTTACTATGACTGACAGCATGAAGTAGGCAGAGCTTTCAGTTTCCATCTGTTATAGTGAATCTGATTAATTGGAAACAGAGTTTGTTTGTCCTTATCAAACTTCATCCTTTTACATCCTTTTAGATATGGGCAACATTTTTAGAAAGGATTAAAAGGTTATGCTTTCAAAGGTATCAGTCAGGAGAATTCCAGCTGCATTATATCATATTTATGTCAAATGTTTAAAAATGGCATATAATCCATTTAAATTAAACAATGCAAACTACAGAGCCTGTTTAAGTTCAGCCTTTTTGCTTCTGCTTACATTTTCCGGAGCCACAGTTGACTAATATCTACAGATATGTATTCTACTACTCTTTATTGGTCTTAACTTGCTGCAGTTTTGCTACCAAACATCAAAAAGTGCTTTTTTTATTACTACAAAGAAGACAGAGACACATGTGCATCACAGAGACGATGACAGCCACGACAACAGAAGAAAAGGAGACACAAGTTTGAAAAAAAACATTTTTTTTTGTCATATTAGGTGCCGTCTTTGAAAGGAGGGTGCGAGTGAGCTCATCATTTCCAAGAGCCAGAGGTAGGAAGGGAAACGGAGAGCGTGAGATAGACGGGAGCCCAAACTACTCATTAGTCTGTCAGGGAGAGAGGGACTATTAGCACAGCGCCTCCTACACACACATACACAGAATAAAAACCCCACGGAGCCTGAGTCATCCTCTGTCATTGGGGTGACAAATAGGCGAAACGGATGAAACACAGAGAGAGAGAGAGAGAGAGAAAAAAAAGAATAAATAAAACGACCATTTGCCAAAAACAATCCAGGAAAAAAAAAAAAGACAAGATGATAATGAAAAACAATTATGAAAGAAAATGGAGATGGAGAGAGGAGGGGCAAGAAGAACAAGTATAGAAGAACGGATGGATTGAATGTAATGAAATGAAAGACGGAGGAGAGGAAGGGATTCACCCAGAGCAGAATAATAAATCACACCACAATTTTTCTCCTCTCTTCTCGCCCTCTCTTTTCCATAATGGTTTTAATATTCAAGAGCGACATCATTAAAAATCAGGAGTAGCAGCAGCAGCTGCAATAACCGCCTATTCGTCTCTCTGCGAGGCAGTGGGGCCCCAGGAGCAAAGGGTCCTCGGATAGGACCACATTTCCTAAAAAAGTTCCTCAAATTCGAGAAAAATATAAATATAAACATATAAAAATGTAATAAATTCTACTGCATCACATTTCAGGACAGTAAATCAAAGTCAGAAATGTTGGTTAGACCTTCTGAAAAGGTTAAATAAAGCATTTAAAGATAAAACAAAGTTGGAGATTTGAACATTAGGGCCTAATCTACCAAACAAATATATTCCATAATCCGCAGATTGTCTGGGTTACAATCTCAGCATAGGTCACATGAGATTAACATCTCCAATCGGATAGGAAACAAATGGAAAAACGAAGTGGCCACTCGATACAAACAAGGTCAGAGAAGGAGGATCCATGAGGGCAGGCCAGATGGTTCACAGCAGGAGGCATCATCCTTATAGAAATCTGAGACTCAGTCATCCACAGCTAAAACTTTATTTCTTTTAAATAAATACAAAAAAGAAGTGCAACATCAGTCTTTTTTTTTTAAAGATCTGATAAAAATGACAAGGATTACTAAGAAAATTTGGTGGAAGAAGTTTAATCAGGCCATCATTAGGTTTCAGGCTTTACATACAGATAGATGGATGGTGGATAGACAGAAAAACAAATAGATAAATGTATGATTTGACAAGATAAATGCTGGATAGTAAGGTGGATTCATAAGCAGAAGAAAAATGATTGAATAAAAAGTGTAATAGAAGAATAAATATATGACAGAGAGGTCCAGAAACGTACAGATGAATGAAGAAATCAAAGGACAGCCATATAAATGCATAAGAGCAAATGCAGAGCTTAGAAAACATATCAACATGCAAACAAACAAAACAAGGAATAGCAGGAAAAATACATGGACGGCCCAATAGATCATTGATAAGCTATGTAGAAAAAAAGGTAGGGATGCTGAACCAAATAGATGAAACTAGAAGAACGTGTGAAAAAGGAACAAGAGAACTGGCTACATTTCTTTAAGCATCCAGATCCAAAAAAAGCCAGGGATGACCACCAGCTTCAGCTTCACCTAAAAGCTTCGAACCTTTTCTCTCAGAGAAACACCCGCCATCAAACTAACCAAACCCTGCTCATAAATTTATCTATTACAGCCTCTTTGAGATGTGAAGACTCACAGGGTGCTGCAATCCATAAATCTGCCCCAGCTGCTCCAAAGCACCGATTTATTACAGAACAAAACCTCTGAAGGGGAAAGTTGGATTTTATTGCACAACAAACCACCTAGTTTCTCAGTTAGTCTGGTTAATACACTCAGCAAAAATATAAACGCAGCACCTTTGGTTTTGCTCCCATTTTTTATGAGATGAACTCAAAGATCTAAAACTTTATCCACATATACAATGTCACCATTTCTCTTAAATGTTGTTCACAAACTAGTCTAAATCTGTGAAAATGAGAACTTCTCCTTTGCTTAGATAATCCATCCCACCTCACAGGTGTTCCATATCAATATGCATGATTAGTGCACAGGTGTGCCTTAGACTGCCCACATCAAAAGGCCACTCTGAAAGTCTAGGGACTCAGAAAGACCAGTCAGTATCTGGTGTCATCACCATTTGCCTCATGCAGTAGAACACATCTTCACATAGTGTTCATCAGGTAGTCAATTGTGGCCTTTGAAATGTTGGCCCACTCCTCTTCAATGGCTGTGCGAAGTTGCTGGAGATTTGCAGGAACTGGTACACGCTGTCGTATAAGCCAGAGCATCCTAAACATGCTGAATGGGTGACATGTTCGGTGAGTATGCTGCCATGCAAGAACTGGGACGTTTGGGGCAGTGCATTATCCTGCTGGAACACGAGGCGATGTTCTTTGATGTATGGCACAACAATGGGCCTCAGGATCTCTTCAGTGATCTTCATCCTTAACAGATGCCTGCCCATACCATAACCACTTCGCCACCATGGGCCACTCGATCCACAACATTGACAGCAGAAAAAAGCTCACCCACACACCGCCACACACGCTGTCTGCCACTGTGCTGAACAGTGTAAATCGGGATTCATTCATGAAGAGAAGACCTCTCCAACGTGCCAGATGCCAGCGAATGTGAGCTTTTGCCCACTCAAGTCGGTTACGATGATGAACTATAGTCAGGCGGAGACTCCGATGAGGGTGTCTAGCATATAGATGAGCTTCCCTCAGATGGTTTCTGACAGTCTGTGCAGAAATTCGTTGGTTATGTAAATTGATTGTTTCAGCAGCTGTGGCTGGTCGCAGACGATCTTGGAGGGGAACGTGCTGAATGTGGAGGTCCTAGGCTGGTGTGGTTACACGTCTTCCGTTGTGAGACTGGTTCGATGTACTGTCAAATTCTCCGAAACGCCTTTCTTGCAATATCTTTGGCATTTTGCTGTGTGATAAAACTGCACCTTTCAGAGTGGCCTTTTATTGTGGGCAGTCTAAGGCTACGTTCACACTGCAGGCCTCAATTCTTTTGCGTTGCCGTTCACATATCCAAATATATAAGACTTGTATGTGATCTCCTGTGTGAACTGCAGTCATACAATACAAGTGTCCCACATGCGCAGTAGAGGGCGCAATGACGTCACAGGCCGGCGTGTTCTTTGTTTACGGAAGTAAGCAAGGATGGTAGTGCCGGAGCGCATCTAGCGATCTTTCCCAACCATAAAAACACTATCTTTCAACATGGTTACTGCTCTCTGCATCATCGTCCGCCATGGATGTTGTTTTTCTTGCCGGTTCTTCATAGCAAGACCCAGAATAGCGGCCTTTGTCGTGTATTAATGGCGTTCAGGTCGGATGAATGCGACCTGGCAGTTCAGACACAGGACGCATTTGAAAAGATCAGTTTCGTATTGGATCCAGGACCACATACCCAAGTGGCCTGGGTTGTATTGGAAAAAATTGGATCTGTGTTGTTCAGACCGTCATGAAAAGATCAGATTCAGGTTGTATATAGGCCAAAAAATTTGGATTTGGGTCACTTCAGGCTGCAGTGTGAACGTAGCCTAAGGTACACATCTGTGCACTAATCATGGTGTCTAATCAGAGTCTTGATATGGCACACCTGTGAGGTGGGATGGATTATCTCAGCAAAGGAGAAGTGCTCCTTTTCACAGATTTGGACTGGTTTGTGAACATTATTTTTGTACGGGAAAAAGTTTTAGATCTTTGAGTTAATCTCATAAAAAATGGGAGCAAAACCAAAAGTGTTGCATCTATATTTTTGTTGAGTGTGTGGGCTTTAAAAATAATATCTTAATTTGAAGGTCTAAATGTGTTTTTTACTTTGTCTTATGGTACCAAAAACAAAGAAACTATGATCCCTTATTCTAACAACTTAAAAAGTTCTCACATGTGAGAAGAAAAGAACCCGACACAAAAACTTAACTGGTAGTTGTTGCTATTCGGATTAATTTGTTGGTTCCAGTGATGAAAGCAGTGATGGAGATGGGTTGGGACAGCACAGAGAGAGGGGGCACAGTTTTCCTCCACTGAGGGCCAGTAGCCGAGCGCTGCATCAGACCAAAGCGGAGGAAACAGGAGGCGACACTAAGAGGAGAGGTGAAGGAGGTCAACTGACCAAAACGCACACACAAAACCTTCAGACTGGCCAACCAGAGAGGATGAGAAGCGGCGCTCTGACACCCTGCCGTTCCTCAAAGCTACGCCGAAGACAGATTAAAAAAAACTACAGAGAAAAGCCGGGAGTTTTAGGGATAAATCCAGGACAAATCAGCTTTTCATATTTCAATTAACATATTTGGCTGCTGTGGGTTTTACTAAATACCATTCAAATTTAAGGTTGTTTGTTTTGCATTATTCCAGATGCTTTTTAAAACATATTTTATTGCCGACAATTAAATGTAAACTTCTTAATCTAATCTAAAAGAAAATAAAACTGGTGATGCATCCACTGTACATTAAACAGATTTTTTGCTGCTCATTTAGGCGTAATTGTGTTGACTTGATCCACTACATATGGGTTTTTCAGGTATTTAAGAAAAAAAAAAGGCTACACTTTCTCCAAATTACATCATTTAATTGCTTAGCTAAGAGTAGAAAGTTTTTTTTTCTTTAAGAGTAAATACTTTCCTCAACAAGGTTAGTTTTCATCTTCATGATCAAAGAACTGTTTTGCATAATTCCCCGGGACTGACGTGTGAACTCCAGTTGCTGGTGTCAGTGACGACACCGATATCGGAGCTATTATTAGAGAGCTGCTGCCTTCTCAGAGTCTGCCCAAAACTTTCTTTGTTCTTGCCGGCGAAGCGAACCGAGTGAGGGGAGGGGATTGCAAGAGCTTACAGTGACAGAGGAGATTATTTGGTTTAATACGCAGCTATAAATCAACATTGAATGCAACCATTTCAGGCTGGGTTTGTGAAGGACGGCAGAAAAACCAGCCCTCCTATCGCTTCTCTTTGGAGGTGCTAGATCTAAACCCCACAGCTGTTCCTTCCCTCTGTGCACTTGTGATCTTCTGAAACACAACAATAAACGTGAAAAGCTTAAAACATTGGTTTATTTGTGCACAAGTCGATGCAAATGCTGCTTTTGAAGTCTCCATTTGAGGTGGTTCAGCAGCATTTTGTGAAACATTTTGCAGCAGGCGTCTAACCATATCAAGTAATAGCTGCTGCACGGTCTGACATGTGACATGTCGACATAAAAGGCCGCTGCACGTTCAGAAAAAAAGCCAGATCGTCAAACCGTATTTGAAACATCTCCCCTGAAGCCCTGTTTTCTTCTTTTTTTTTTTTTTCCAATCTTCACACAACTGCCTCCATCACGTTTCATGTGTGCAACTCGGTGCAACAGAGAAACAAGTTAAAAAAAAAAAAAAAAGGAGGGAGAGCCGATCGGCGAGCTGTAATCTTTCCCTCACATGGAGAAAAAACAAACGGAGATGCAGCCCGAGACAGCTGGCCTCTTGGTGTAATCTCTGAGGGTTTGTGAACGTAGCTTTGTTGAAACGGCCCCATATTCCAGCCTGGGTTTAACTGATGCAGGGGCTTCATTAAGCAGGAAGAAGGAGGGGATGGTGGGGGGTGCTCTGCTGAGAATCTACATCGAATCTAGCAGACAATCTGGCTAATAAAACTAAAATGGCCGTCGGTGGAAATGAAGACAGTCTGATTGGATTTCTTTGGATTAATCCCTTGAGGAGGGTCCGAGGAGTTTAAAACTTCCTCTCACTCCGGCACAAAAGAACGTCAATTAGCCCTACTGCTTCTAATGAACCCGTGTATGTGTGTGTAAGAGTGTGTGCGTGTGTTCTCCGCTCCATAAAGCAGGACAGTGCTGGTAGAGTAGAATACTAAACACTATAAAAACACCATTTAGCTTCACAGAAACAAAGCCTCTGGGAAAGCGAGTTTCCCTCGTTACTCGCAGCATGCTTAATGAGAACCCCAGCAAAATGGAGGCTAACTTTGCTTCATATTTGGGATTATTTTGCATCCGGCAGCGTTTTTTTCAAACAAATCATTACACTGATGTCTGTTTCACCAACAAAGAGCTACATCCTAAGATTTCCCAAAATGCAAGAGAGGCGTTTCTGAAAATCAAACTCATCTAGATTGTTTCTCTTCAGAAAAGGTCATGATTCGCAGGATAAAGGCTCATTTATTTTATTTATTCAGAAGAAAAGATTTAAATAACTCTACCAGAAGAATGAAGCATTTCTTGAAAATAAATATTTTATGGTTGTACACTTTTTAACTCTATTAAATAAAATGAAAGAAAAATGAATTTCCTAAAACATTGAATTAAATGGCTGTTTGCTCCAGCACAGATTTAGC
>NW_015151999.1:83811-88462 GCF_000732505.1 Cyprinodon variegatus | reverse complement strand
TTGGTTTATTTGGCCCGTCTATCATCCACATAGGCCAATCAGCTAACCAGTCTTTTCGCCCCTTCCCCAAATTACTTCAACGGAAGGTTTCCAGATGGATATGCGGAGCAAATCCAGCAAATCCATCTGGCGGAGTCAGGTTAGCACAGATTAGCATATTAATGGATTTCAATAAATGGAACTAAATTAAACAAGAAAAGTAACTGGGACTGAAAGGGCAGATTTTTGATAAAAGCTATAGAAATGTACCTGATGCAATGAAAAATAAAGTACCTGCCCCTATATCCAATAACTGATAATTCTTTTCCATCACTGTAGAGGAGTTTTAACCAACTCTTCTTCGCAGATTTGTATTACTTTAGCTTGACAGGAGGATTTTTTAGCACAATTAGCCTCTTTACAAGTCATATCAACATATTTCAACTTGAATAAAGCCAGGACTTTGACTAGGCCATCTTTTCATCTGGAATTGCTTGTACATTTTGGATCATTTTCTTAAAAAAAAAAAGAAAAAAAAGAAGTGATTGTTCCATTAATTACAGCAAGTTGTCCAGGTCCCCATGCAGCCTTTTTAATGCCACCACCACCAGATTTGATTGTATGGACAGTCTGGATGCCTCAGACTTTTTCGATTAATGTGCGGCAAACACTGATGACCCTTTGGGTTAGCAGTGGTTTCTAACTGATAACGTGCGCCGTTTCTCAATTCACAAGAATGCGAATGCGGACTTGTGTTCTCGGCAAGTATGTTGTTGACAAGGACCCAGGAAAGTATGGCCTTGGGGAGAACGGGAGCACGCAGCATAAATATGGGTCAATTGGAACAGAAGCGTACTCGTGACGTCACCACACGCTCAGCTCGTCTGGAGCTGCATTCCTCTTCCTGTTATTAATAGTTGCTAGATAATAATACATTTTAAGTTTTTTCATTTGTTGGGTGAATAATAATTAACAGAGTCTGATAAATACAAATCAAATACTTCTCACACAGCTATACCGAGAGAAGGCTGCTGCAGACGGGCTAAAACTACCCCTGGCTGCAGTTAGCCTCGGACGTCCGCTGGTTGCCACGGTCCTCAACATCGTAACTTTTTTTTTTTTTATTGTGCATTTAGTCAGTAAATAGGACCATATAGTGAAGCATAAAAGTATAATGTTCTCGCCTCAAAATGTGCATTTATAGAACAATGGAAACAGAACAGAGAACTTTTGGACAGCAGGCTGATAGGAAAAGGAGAAGGAGAGAGGGGTAGAGACATGCGGCAAAGGACCACAGGCCAGATCCGGACCGGGGTCGGACGCGTCGAGGACTAAGGCCACGTTACACGGGTCGTGTGCATTAACCACTGTGCCACCAAAGCACGCTCCGGAAAAGAGAACTTTTAAGTTAATACTCTGAGCTCCGGGAGAATTCCCCTTGAAAGTGCTGCTGCTGTGGTGCATCCTGGGATAGCTTTCAATCTCAAGGTAAGGCATATGTGAGACTTGTATGCTCAGATGCATGCTGGGTAAAGAGGGAGGGGCCAGAACAACATCCGGGGACTTTGTCCATTCTCGGTCTTGTATTCTTGTGAATTGGAACAGTACTAGGGCTGAGGCTGATGACGTTTCACATGAGAACGCACAAGTACATATATTGAGAAACGGCATTGACAATTTTTCCCTGGTCCTTCTAAAACAATCTGCTTATTTTAAGATATTCAAACAGTCATCTCTGTTTCAAATTCATGATTCTGACATAATAAATACTCCGTATTACAACCTGACGATTTATGAACTGGCTCTAAAAAAAAAAAAAAATAACATCCTCCATTCAATCTCGTAGAGTGGAAAGAAGCAGCTGCTGCTAACTCATACAGTTCAGGAGGTCAGAAAAACATGCTTCATTTTGGATAATTGGTAAATCTCTGGTTATTAAAGGAGGAGAGCAAAGAAACTTTGGGGATGAAATGTCAAAATCCAAAGGTTGGTTCAAGCTACAGGAAACTCCCACTTAATATATAATAAGCAATGATTTATCCCAGTAAAAATAAGGAATATGTGAGACTCTTGTCTGAAAATCCTCATATTTCTGTAAAATTCTTCTCTAAACAGGTAAGCCTACAGTATGCTGCCACAACGACTCACCTTTCTGCTTTGAACACTTCATTTAAAAACCACTGTGCTTCCATTGTGCTGCTATTGAAACCGTCCCTTTTAAGTGAACAAGCAGCATCTCCATCTCCCGGTTCTGTTTAACTCAAACAACTAATGGAGTGAAAATGATTGCGGTGCTTCGCTGCTGCAAACGGCTCTACATTTTCAATTTGCACCTCATTGTCACCACTTCACTCTTCTCGCTCTTGGTTTGCTGCTTTTATACCCTCCATCTGTGTGCCTTTTTTTTTATTTTAAGTTACCTTGTTGGCAGATATGTGCTACTTTGATCTTCTATGAAAAATCTTAAAGAGCTGCTAAAAATTCGTGTTTAAATTCTTGCTTTGCTTTTGCTAAAAACACATACAAAAAAAATATCTCTTTCGGAAGCCACGACTACAAAATGATCTTTAAAGTCGTAGGGAAACGGCTGTTCCAACCGCTGCATTTCAGAATTCTCCTGAGTGGTGCACGACTTTACACGAGTGAATAAAGTGAATGTGATTGGTCATTTATCAAAGGGGCGGGATTGTTGTGGCGGAATTTTCGCAAGCAAGTTTGGTTGTGGCCGGTGCCTCGGAAGCATCTTTTCAACCAGTTAGCAACTTAGTGCTAGTAAGTTCCCAATGGGAAATTACATTGGGACCAAGTAGCCCTTAGCAACGACATTATCAAGGAACTCTATGGACAGCGGAAACATGCAAGAGGAGAGTTTTGTGTCAGAGGTCGTGGATGAGTCTCCTCAGTCATACATTTTTCATTGAGAGGAGGAAAGCGGGGATGAAGATGTTGTGGAAGAGGACGCCAGGGCAGCAGACGCTTGGTTTGGTGTAGAAGGCTTACAGCCATACATGTTTGAGCCCTTGCCTCGCAACGCTGCCAGTTCTGTTAGCTCTACGCCTGCAGAAGACACAGACGTCCATCCCTGTGAACACTGGGACATAACTTAATGCTAAAGTAAATGATTCTTATTTCAACCGTTGCGTATATTAGTTGTGACATATGAATCAAGATGCTATGACAAAAGAAATTTGATTGACAGATGACTGTTGATATATGATATGGCCAAATTTAGGTGTACAAGCTGACGGATACATAACTGGCCTGCATGAGATAACGAAAAAAAACCCACAGTTTTTAAGAAGGGATTTTTTTTTTTTAAATAGAAATTTTATAAATTTTGGGACAATATAGTCTGATAAAGAGTACATTTTTATACATGTTTAAGCCAGAATGATTTGACATTGAAATATGATTTCCCTACAACTTTAAACACATTAGGTGGAAACCAATTTAAAGATTAAAAAACTAGGTATATTTCAAGCATAGCAATTTCATTGAATTCTAGAAATAAACTGCTATAGAAATGTTTTATATGTATATAAAAAAAATCTTCCTCACCCATGGCGGGTGGTCTTCCAACTTGTTTCTCCAAGCTCGGGTCTTCTACCAGAGGCCTGGGAGTACCCATGAAGTAGTAACGAACCGACTGAATATACACAGACCTATTTGCCATATCTTTTTTTTTATGTTTCCATAGTTTTCTTGCTGTCATGTTACATGTTTAACTTTATTACTCAATATTCTACACGAGCAATAATTTTCTGATAACGTTTTAGATATAAAAGCGCGTCAGAAACTTCTTTCTCCAGCTGAAGCTGTCTTTTGACATACTTGTGGCCTTCACAGCAAACTATGAGGAATTATTAAACCTGCAAAATGTAACATGAACTGACAGTTCTGGAATTAATTCAGGTCATGTTTTTATTCCCAGCTGTTCTTGGTTCAGTGGGAACCGTTAATGGAGTGAGAATCATTTTCTGTCATCCGTTCTCACCACTTCAACCCTCTTCCCTCACCACTTCAGATTCCCTCGTTTTCATGTCTGCAGTTAGGAAACAGAACCGTGTTTTCTAGCCTCTCTACCCCCCATTTACAGCCTCCTCTTTTCACTCTTGTTTCCTTAAATTCTCTCACTAGGTCCCTTTCCATTCCTCCAACTTACCCCAACCTTCTCTCCAACTTGCCATCTATTCTTCCTCTACCTCACTCTGTCTCCCCGGCCAGCTAACGGAGCGTGAGATTGGCTAATTAACGGCTGCCTGGCGGCCTTGCAAAGAAAGCTGGGTAATTTGGAGAGACTGAAAGTGGAGAGAGGAGTGGAGCAGCAAAAAGAGGAGAGAAGGAGGCAGTGGTGTATCTGTTACATCGAAGCGACCTTCAACTTTTTAGGATTTCCATTTATACATAGGTTTTCCAAAATAGCCCTGTTAATTTCAAATCCTTTGAAGGCATCCGTTTAAAATATTACATTATACTGTATTTCAATATGAGATCAATAACAATTATTAATGTTGATTTAAAAAAAAAATGAAACTACTAATTCATCTAATGAAATAGATTTGAACTATTAGCTGAGGATATGAAGGTGAATACTTTAAACCTGACACCGTCCGCCTACATCTTAGGCTTTTATTTTGAAGTACCAGAGGAAGTAGTTCTTATTTTGCCCTGA
>NW_015151999.1:82080-83791 GCF_000732505.1 Cyprinodon variegatus | reverse complement strand
CCGTTGCATTTCAGAATTCTCCAGAGTGGTGCACGACTTTACACGAGTGAATAAAGTGAATGTGATTGGTCATTTATCAAAGAGCGGGATTGTTGTGGCGGAATTTTCGCAAGCAAGTTTGGTTGTGGCCGGTGCCTCGGAAGCATCTTGTCAACCAGTTAGCAACTTAGTCCTAGTAGGTTCCCAATGGGAAATTACATTGGGACCAAGTAGCCCTTAGCAATGACACTGTCAAGGAACGCTATGGACAGCGGAAACATGCAAGAGGAGGAGAGTTTTGTGTCAGAGGTCGTGGATGAGTCTCCTCAGTCATACATTTTTCATTAAGAGGAGGAAAGCGGGGATGAAGATGTTGTGGAAGAGGACGCCAGGGCGGCAGAAGCTTGGTTTGGTGTAGAAGGCTTACAGCCGTACATGTTTGAGCCCTTGCCTCGCAATGCTGCCAGTTCTGTTAGCTCTACGCCTGCTGAAGACACAGACGTCCATCCCCGTGAACACTGGGACATAACTTAATGCTAAAGTAAATGATTCTTATTTCAACCGTTGCGTATATTAGTTGCGACATATGAATCAAGATGCTATGACAAAAAAAATTTGATTGACAGATGACTGTTGATATATGATTGGCCAAATTTAGGTGTACAAGCTGACGAATAACTAACTGGCCTGCATAAGATAACGAAAAAAACCCCCACAGTTTTTAAGAAGGGATTTTCTTTTTAAATAGAAATTTTATAAATTGTGGGACAATTTCTCCAAGCTTGGGTCTTCTACCAGAGGCCTGTACCCATGAAGTAGCCCACAGCCTTAAAAATGCTGGTGACCGCTAGTCTAAACAATACAGTATTACTTCATTATCGCTAATACTGTTATAATGCAAAACACCAGAAACCTTGGCCTACTCCAACCTGCTTGGACACACTTTTTTACCTCTTTTCCACCGTCGCTAATTCTCCAAAAAGTTGACCTTAATTACCAAAAATGCTCCTACTTCTTTCAAACTGCCTCTAAACCATCTCAATGACTTTGAAATATGAAGAAAAATGATTGACATCTTAAAACAAATAATATTTCACTTTTCATTGTCTTATTAATTTAATTAAAAAATATATATCTTAAAGGGACTAATAAAGCAAATTTACCTTCTCCACATAGTTTTTTTTTTTACCCTACTTATCGTTTGTCAACAGAAGTTATCTACCGGGTTATGTTTTTCTAATTTTACCAAATTGCTCAAATCATGTTCCGAGTTCTCAGAGCAAATTGAACACGGCTTAAATTGCATCAATCTGACCCAATTCCATAAAGCGCAAGCCAACAACTGTTTTTTTTTTTTTTTGATATACACTTCTAGGTCATATATGTCATTCATGTGCTTGATTTTAATCTCCTAATAACGTGTGGCTGTAAAACTAGATTAATGCAGTCTAAACAGGGTTAGTTGTGATAAGACCTATATTTTAAAACAGAAAATTTATTTATCTTATTAGTAAAACAGATTACAATACCCTAAATATGTATTTCTTTATTTAATCCTTGTGAAATAGGGGTGGGTATTGGCAAAGAAGTCACGATTCGAATCACGATTCACATGCCACGATGCGATTCTATCACGATGTATCACGATACTTGAAATATTGCGATGCATTGGGATATTTTCACTGAACACTGTAAGAAAAAGATACAGCCCTTACCAGTGGCTGACTGGCTG
>NW_015151999.1:54589-81609 GCF_000732505.1 Cyprinodon variegatus | reverse complement strand
TTTGATTGATGTGCGCCAACCATTAATGTATTTTATTTGTTCATTTTTTTTTTTTTATAATCGATTCTTGCCTTCAAGAATCGATTCAGTAGATCACAAAAATTAGAATCACGATGCATCGATTTGACGATTATTTTGCACACCCTTATTGTGAAATGAAGATTATTTTACTGTAAAGTTTGAAAAATTATTATAGTTAAAACTGATGCAGACCTAAGCAGAATAGTTACTCATTTCACCTTCCAATTAATGATGCAGGCAAGTTATATTTAAAAAAGAAATAATATAAAATACATAAAAAAAAAAGAATGATTTGTCTTTCAAATTCCTAATTAAACTTCTATGTACTTGTATAGAAAATCACAATAAATTGAGTTAAAAGTAAAAAGTAGATTAGAATAACGAAAAATTTTATTTGAAAATTGTGTAAATAAAGACTTAGTTAAAAAAAAAGTTGTATTACCAACTGCATTGCATTGTATTAATAACAAAATAATAGTAGATGATATCTATTCTCAACTGAATGAATGTCAATGTTGGCTTCAGTCCGCTTCAGATAAAAAGCTTTTTTTGCTAATTTATCAGATATTTGGGTCTGTTTATAATCAGGCAGTTTATGTCATTTGAAACCAAAAATGAAAAAACAAAAACACATTAGAAATTTTCCTTTAACCAAAAATGGAAAAAAAAAACAAAAAAAAACATGATCTCGTTTTAAATCATTTTCGCACTAAAATAAAATGGAAAAAAACAAAATAACAAAACACAAAACGCAGTTCTCATTTTCCCTGATCATATTTTGACAATTAGCAGTTATAAGTGTAGAATTGACCCCGCAATGGCCAATTATTGCGGCCATCTTGGAGAGGTTGACCTGAGAACAGCACAAGAATACCATACGCGGATTCGTCAGTGTTTTCGGGATTTCTAATTAACTTGTTGGTAAAACAATAAAATAATGAGAACAGTTGCCATGGAGATCAGGTTCAAAATGCTTACTTCCCGTTTTGGCAAACTGTGCATAAGCATCCTAGACATTATGAGTAGACTTTGCATTGACTGCTAATTATTGATGAATTGTACATTGTATTTAAATAGTTTGAATAGAGTCAACTGTAATACAATATTCTATAAATACGTTTGAACCAGACCCTGATATATTTCATTATATAAATATACACACATATATGGTTGAAATATAATATTAAATTAAATTAAATTAGCCATCTCTATCTTTCTATATCCTTATGTCTCTCTCGAGATCTACTGTTGAAGGATCTCGTCAATCTCCCGGCTACAAAGAACAAAATTTACAGACTTCTACTCAAGATCAGTTATGGAAATCAATTCAATTCAGTTTATTTATATAGCCCTAATTCACAACACATGTAATCTCAAAGTACTTTACAGAGACAATCCAACTAGCTGCTACAGTCAAATTGATCTGAAGTTTTCTATCTTAAGAAAACCAGTTGATTGCATTGACTCATTGACTCTCTGCAATCTCTCACACCAAGCATTCTTGTAGTGACAGTGGAGAGGAAAAACTCTCTTTTAACAGGAAGAAACCTCCAGCAGAACCAGACTTGGTGAGAGTCGCCATCTGCCGAGGCCGACTGGGGTTTAGTTAAAAGAGTAAGAGATGCAAATGTCAACTGTCACCAGCTCTACAGGCGGCAACATTCAGGAAACACACAGCCAGGCATTTAATCAAAGATTAGAGATCGGTCTTGGTTTTGTGGACTTTGTTTTTTTAGCTTAACATTTGTTTTCTCGTTTTGGTTATATAAACAAAAACTCTAATGAGAAAATGAACCGACTGAATATACACAGACCTATTTGCCATATCTTTGATGTTGCTTTTTTTTATGTTTCCATAGTTTTCTTGCTGTCATGTTACATGCAACTTTATTACTCAATATTCTACATGAGCAATAATTTTCTGATAAAGTTTTAGATATAAAAGCACGTCAGAAACTTCTTTCTCCAGTTGAAGCTGTCTTTTGACATACTTGTGGCCTTCACAGCAAACTATGAGGAATTATTAAACCTGCAAAATGTAACATGAACTGACAGTTCTGGAATTAATTCAGGTCATGTTTTTATTCCCAGCTGTTCTTGGTTCAGTGGGAACCGTTAATGGAGTGAGAATCATTTTCTGTCATCCGTTCTCACCACTTCAACCCTCTTCCCTCACCACTTCAGATTCCCTCGTTTTCATGTCTGCAGTTAGGAAACAGAACCGTGTTTTCTAGCCTCTCTACCCCCCATTTACAGCCTCCTCTTTTCACTCTTGTTTCCTTAAATTCTCTCACTAGGTCCCTTTCCATTCCTCCAACTTACCCCAACCTTCTCTCCAACTTGCCATCTATTCTTCCTCTACCTCACTCTGTCTCCCCGGCCAGCTAACGGAGCGTGAGATTGGCTAATTAACGGCTGCCTGGCGGCCTTGCAAAGAAAGCTGGGTAATTTGGAGAGACTGAAAGTGGAGAGAGGAGTGGAGCAGCAAAAAGAGGAGAGAAGGAGGCAGTGGTGTATCTGTTACATCGAAGCGACCTTCAACTTTTTAGGATTTCCATTTATACATAGGTTTTCCAAAATAGCCCTGTTAATTTCAAATCCTTTGAAGGCATCCGTTTAAAATATTACATTATACTGTATTTCAATATGAGATCAATAACAATTATTAATGTTGATTTAAAAAAAAAATGAAACTACTAATTCATCTAATGAAATAGATTTGAGCTATTAGCTGAGGATATGAAGGTGAATACTTTAAACCTGACACCGTCCGCCTACATCTTAGGCTTTTATTTTGAAGTACCAGAGGAAGTAGTTCTTATTTTGCCCTGAGGAAGACCAGTTAGTAGTAACACAGAATGTTTTCATCCTTTTTTAGGCCTTGTTCCAATACTCACACTTCCACTCCTGTCTCCGACCGCTGGTTGAAGTGTGCAGCGTGTCCCAATTCTACAAAGTGGTCTTTCTCACCACCCCCTTTGTGCCCTTGGTTAACTTTGGTAAAGCATGCATCTAGGCAGATTTCCTTCACATATACCACCCACAATTCATTGCTGTATGCAACATATTTATCCAAAAATGGCAATGATTAAGTTCCTGTGTCAGGAAAATGTGTTTTCAGGAGTACATATAAAATATTTGACTTTATGACTTTATGACTATGACTACTTGACTTTACTAACCTGTATGTTTGAGTACAAAACTTTTCAAAGTCCAAGTTACAACGTAGAGATACAAGTCACTGGCGTAATTATTGGGACATATAAATACCGCCTATCAGTCCGGCGACGAGCAGATAGAGCCTGATTTCAAAGGCTGGACAAGGACAGGACTAACAGGGTCAGCAGGGAAGGTTAGAACTAGAAATAGATTGAAATATTGGTCTTTTTTCTTGTATCAGTTTTGACCGATGCCTGCATCAGGTGGCTGATTCATTAGTGTATTTAGTAGCCATACCTTGAGATCTGGTAAAGCACTCTGACTGTTGCCTGCTATTCATTAATATTTTCTTTGATTTGTGAAGAAATATCTATTTTAGTAAAATTTGTGTTAAAATACACACTTCTTTATGAGTACTAATACAATAACCTCTATTGGCATCAGAGATGCACCAATCCTTGGTATTTCAATTCAATCCGTTACCAAGACCTGGGCTGAGCGTATCAGCTATCCCATGAATCAATTAACCATTTATCTTGACAGGGAATTGAAGCCTTGACATAAACGTTTGAAAAAAGATAAATTAACACAGTTATAAATGAACTTTCTATTATTTATTAAGAAAAAGGCAGCAAAAAGAAACAAAATAGCTCCATGTAAAGTGCACTGGATTGGATCTCTGATATCAAAACACCGATATCCGATCCAGGTATTGGATTGGCGCATCTCTAATTGGTATTGGCCTTAAATACATGTACCAGTCGATCTCTTATGTAGAATAAGATAGCTACAGATGTAATGCAAAATACCCCCCAAAAATGGAATTTTTTAAGTTTTAGTTTTAGAGATACATCCAGTTTAAACATAATAAATCATTAAAACATCGCATTAAATCATCATTCCATCGAGAAAAGCAGCATTGCTTTTCCAAAAAGTTAAATTCTGACAGTCTAGCCCTACCCAGACTGACAAGCTGTCAATACGCAAGGCGTAAGTCAGTCTGGCTTGCCATCCGAATGGGGGCATAGTTTGTCGTTAATATGGGGAATGTTTAGTTTATTAGCGCAATGTCGTGTCATGCCAATTTAAGACCGATCAGTTGGACATAATTGGATTTAAGCCAAGCACAGCTAAATTAAAAACCCCAAATTTTTTTTTTTTGAATTAAAATTTTTTTTAGCTACAACTGTTGGTGAAAAGCCTTAACAGAAGATTTTGGCAGATACACACACACACAGAGTGTTGGACGCTGAGCCACTATGATTGAAAGCTAGGAAATAAGATTTCCAAGATTTCACCATGAGTTCTCTGAAACTACTCCCCTTTCCTTGGAAGAATACCTGGAGACTTCTGCCTGCTTGCACTTGTCTTCACTATTATTCTCCACACATTATATTCTAACACCAATGAACCTAATGTCTACTTCAAGTCAAAAAGTGATGATATACATTTTTAAAGATGTTTGATGATAGTGGCTATCAAATATTTGTTCAGACCTTCTTCTTTTCCTTGCTTCAGTTATAAACTCTGCCGTCTTTGTAGGCCAAGAGAAAACAACATTAAGTCTGTGTCTAAGACTCAGCAAGCAACAAAGCTTTATTTTTTCCCAGGAGGAACAGGATGGTATGCTGTTATTTTTACAAAAGAATTTCAGAGTAGGGAAAAAAAACTGTCACAGTGTCAGAGGCAGTGCATCAAAACCGAGAGAAAAAAAACATCTCTAATGGTGATGTCATCTCCCCACATCTCCCTTCAGGTTTGGAGCATTTGACAGACTTCCAAGAGTGCAATAACATGCCATTCATTCCACTGTAGAATGAATGCTGTGGGTCTACATGTGGTTGCATGTTAAAATAACTCAAAATAAAAACAACTGAGGGGAAGAAAGATTGCATATTTGTGATTATTTCAACTTAAAATCAAAGATAACCTTTAATATATATCTTTCAAATGAGGATCACTTTAAAAGCAGTGGTGCAAAGACCTGATCAGATCAACCCTATGTAAAGGTAATAGACCGCAGAAGGCCTTTCCTGCAGGGTAAGGCCTTACCTGGAGGGCTCTACCTGCAGAAATGTAAGAGATATAAAACAAAGTCTCTATTAACTAAGAGAGGATAGAATAACAAATCTACTTCTTAGGTTTAGCAATTTGAAAGAACCACAACAGGAACAAGCCTCCACAAATCCCGAAAGCATGAAAAAGTGGCAAACTATTCAAGGGGCAATGAAAAAAAGCTGCAAAAATTACTCAACAAGAGCATCAACGACTCAAGATATAGGTCACAAAACAACCCAGAAAAACATCTAAAGCGCTACGAAACTTAATCTCATCAAAGGTCAGAGTTTTATGATTTAGAAGTGGAAATTGACAACAGGAGCCACAAAACAAACCCCCAAAACAAAAGCAGAAATGAAAAGCAACACCCTAACCAGAGTCAAACACGGTGGTGTAATTATGATGCTCTGAGGCTGTATGACTTTGTACCTGCTAAGGTCACCTCCCTGCCTGTGCATCAGTTTTTGACCTTGGGTTATGCGACCCAAGGCGGACCAATAAGTCCACATCAGGCACCATGTCGGTCTGCATATTTAACCACTTTACTAGAGCCAATCAAATAATTGCAAAGATGACTTTTTAGCTTTATGACGAGGAAAAAGAACAGCATTAATGAGCAGGTTTGACACATATAGGCTATGTTTAACTCTTTATAAAGACCTTTCAGACAGACTGCCATGGAGGCAATGACTGTAAGGCGAAACCAAAGCTAATAATCATGTCTGACCTTCTTTCAGTCACCCACACAACACAAGATTCAAGAAAAGCACCAGCTGCTGTGTGGGGGCTTCAGTCTGGAAGTGCTAAGAAGAAATTAACAAGTTAGAAGTCTGAACAATTCACAGAGGGATTTATACCTTAAAAATAAACTAGATGCTTGGAATATATGCTTAAAAATGATTAATTCTGCTCTAAGAATGGTTAAGGATAGAAGACACTCTCTTTAACCAATTTTACTCCCTACTTTACTATATTTTAGACAGTTGAAAATTAACTTTTGAGTAGAGCAATTTGAGAGAAGAAAATAATTTTACAATTTTTGTATAATTACTGCTCTAATCGAGTCGCTCTGTCAGCTAAAGGCATATTTTAGTCTTATACTCCAGTTAACAATTAATTGATTACTAAATTAGTTGGATATGATTTAAATAATCGATTAATTGCAATTAATCTGATTGATTGTTTTAGCTTATTGTATTTGGGTTGGATGTAATTACTCACCCTTTGGTCCATTGCGATCAGCCAATAAGAATGAGGTCAAAGGGGAACTATTGGGGCTGAATAGTTGTTTGGTCAAGCAGTTCCGTTGTTTAGTTCCAAAACGTGGACCATTTACCCAAAGTTGTCCCTTCTCTTTCAGCCTTTCTTTGATCCAAAAGACCACTAGTGCCACAAAATCTTGCAGAAATAAAAAAGGAACTTCTGATTTAGTTGCCAAAATAATAAATTGACTTTTAGCCTTTTGTATCCCCTTTAAATCTCAGGACAAGCAAACTAGGTTTTCAAAAATGCCAAAAAAAACTAGGCTGAATCCCTTATAGGCTTAAAATAAAAAAATAAAAAGAGATTAAACAATTGGTACCTATACTAATAAAGGGGGAGATGAAAAATCCACAGGGGACGGATGGATGGCAGACGGACGATAGATTAGCTGGTCTATGGACATAAGGGATGTAAATCAAAAGCTGGGTGAATGAATAAACGCTATGTGATTGGATGGATGGATAAAGTGAGAGTCACAAGGAGAAAAAGAGAACAAAAATGGGACTAAGACAGGTGGATTGATGGACTGAAGGACAGAAGGTTTGACCGTGGGCTGGTTGAAGGACAAATGGTTTGTAACTGGAAAGACAGACGGATGAACGACAGGCAGGTGATTGGATAGAGGGAAGGACAAAAGGAAATACTGGCAGTGCTGTAACAAATTGGAGACAAATGAATAGAAGATATGGATGAGTGGCACTAAAGAGAGAGTCAAAGAAAGATGGATGCAGAAAAGACTATGAAGCAATGAACAAATGGACAAGGAAATTGTCTCGTTTCTCCAGACCAGCACAACCACAACATAGTGCGTGATGTTCTTGAAGTGCACTAAACATTTAACTTCTTATTCATTTTTATTTTTCTTCATGCCTTGATGTTCAATTCTAAATCTTTTTTGTGATAGTTTTAGTGGTTGTTCACATTTCTAAACACACGCAACTTGAATGTGATTTCCCGTGTGAACTGAGCTAGCTTAAGTGTCCCGCATGCGCAATAGAGGACGCAATGGCGTTGCATCTAGCGGCCCATTTCTTTTCCAACTGAAGCCAGTGCTTTAGCAACACAATCTTCTCAAGATCAAAAAGAAAGACTGCTCTCCGCATTATTGTCTACATTGGTTGTTGTTTTTCTTCCCGCTTCTGCGATGCAAGATGCAGAGTACGGACCTTTGTTGAGTATTGAACACATTCAGGTCGGGTTGAATGCGACCTGACCAGTCAGACACAGGTCGCACTTGAAAAGATCAGATATGTATCGGATGTAGGACCACAAAGGCATGTGGCCTGGGTCACATTAGGAAAAATCGGATCTGTGTTGTTCAAACTGTCACGAAAAGATCAGATACACGTTGAATATGGGAAACAAAAAACCCCCCAAAAAAACAAATCGGACTTGGGTCACTTCAGGCTGCAGTGTGAATGTAGCCTTTGATACACTCAATATGACAACATGATAGAGAAGTGGTTGGTAATCTTTATGAGTAGTTTATTACATAATAAACAAAGGGTTGAATAAAATCATGACAAGAACGACGAATCAAAAGAAACTTAGTGTTTTTTCCATAAGGCTTGTAAATGCAAGCTCTGACAGGAGAGACGAGCATTGTTCTATGCACAGCTGTTCACTTTGTGACTATTGTTCAACATATACTAAAGCTCTGTTCTAGCCTTGTTAAAAAAAAAAAAAAAAAACTTCCAAAGAACAGTCCTACCTGGAGTATTTTGACACTTAATATTCAAAACATACTTCTAGGAACAAAGGTACAGGTTTATGGTGCCACACCCATCAACAGGAAGTATGACAGGAGATAAGAACAACAGAGAACAGGTTGTCTAAGCCTTACTAACAGTAAAAACCACGCCTTTGTTGACCGACATTAGTCCACTCCAGTTGTCTCCATTGGTCTTCTGACCTCTCCTTTAACTGACACACACAAGCGTTTGAAATCTACTTTCTCTGTATACCCTTTTAAACATGTGCTTCTTTTAAGCCTTTTTCCGCTACATGTGTTTTATTGGTAGTTTAAGTGACAGACCAATATTTGGGAGAAGGCAAGGGTTTACTTTTAGCCCTCCTGAGTAAATTTGTCTTTACCAGTTTTAGACATCTAGAGACTGAACTCTTGACTGTCAAATTCTCAAATTTAGGCACAAGTTACTCTAACTCTTTGCTTTCAAGTCTGGTAAGGCCACTAATAGGGTTGCCTCCAGTAGTGCCCTATATTTAGCTCAAGCTTTTAACTAGGAGTATTTCATAGGGTGTACACCTTGGTGTATCACATCTTTAGGCTTTGCACTGCGTAGGGGGGTTGGAACAGCTCCAAATGACACAAAACACATACAGTATGGGTGAGTAGAACGTGATGTAATAACATAAAATCAAGGGCCCAATGTAAAAAAAACTGCGTTTCCCCTTAATAAACCGTTTCAGTGACGTGATCACAACAATCTGCATGAGCAGATCTGTCCGCCCCCCTGCCAGCTCCAAGATCAGGCTTTTCTGAATACCTTGATTGCACGTTGAGCAGCAAAAGTAAAATTTTTCCAACTCCAGCTTCTGCTGGAAAAAACGGGGTGTGCAATTTGTCATTTTCTTTAGTAAAGGCCGTACAATGTATGGCTGTACGCTTTCCATCGCTCCACCCAGCACCCCAACCACGATTCTAGAGAATACAATGGTTACAAGTAGTACAAAAAGTTTATTTTTGGTCTCCAGTGTCTAGAACAACTGTCTAATTTCGTTCGTCCTCTGTATTAGATGAGTAAAAATGCAAATCTGTCTCTGTATGTCATAATTTAGGCTCTAAAGACAATTACTTCTCTTCCATAAAGGCTGGATTTATGGAGTACAACACTGGTATGTGTCCGAACAACAGACTGAGCCACCTGAATTGGGAATTTCTGCTTCTTCTTTAGTTTTTTGTTTTTTTTTTATAAATTAGGTTACTCTTAAAGATAACAGCCTACATTTGACTTGAGTCTAGGGAATTAGTAAAAAGGAGTGAAGATAAGTAGACAATATAGATTTCAGATTTTTTAAGAATAGTTAAGAACCATAATTATCTTTTCCTTCCTTGAATTACACAGTACTTTGCGTCGGCTTGTCATAATATTACAAAAAAATTACATTTCACTAACTAAACATTTTGCTTAATGTAGAACAAAAATCTTCATTAAGAATTTTCCATTTCATCCATGAAAGATTGAAATAAGCTAAATTTATTCAGCCGTTTCTGCACATGTTCAATGGGAGGGGAAACTAGGGTAACTTAGATCTGGATTTGCTCTGTTGGGTAAACCGTGATGGCATAATTTCCATTCTTCAGTAAACTGAATTAACCTTATAACATTTTTTATTTCAGCTTCCCATTTCAATGTACCCAAATAAGTGGGGGTTTTTTGTGATAACACATTATTTGTATTATTTTTTGGTTCTCCATTTAAGTTGTAAAAATGTCTCAAACAGTCCAAAGCATTTCTCACCATTAATAAACAAGATAGTCTCATGAATTATAAACATGTGCACTGTTTATCCGACATCAGTGGTAATCCCTATGGATTGAACACACAATAAAGATGCAGCGGTGAATTTGCTAATAGCTGCAGAATTGAGCCGTTTGCCTGACATACTGAAAAACTGTGAATAGAAATCAACAGATCAAAGCATGAAAGGGAGATTTTTAATTGAATACGAAGATGTGTTGGATAAATTAATAATAACTTAAGTTTTAAGAAAAAAAACTGTCAAAATTTAAGATCATTAGACATAAAAGAAACCTTCCAAAGCATGCATAAGAAAGTAGCTCCAAAACATTGATATCATGAACAAGCACAAATTAAATGAAGATTAGATAAATTCACTGGTGTTTGATCTTCACACCCTGCTTTAAATATACGAGTCCTTATATTCTGTATTCTAAAATGTACAGTGTAATTAGTATAAAACAGCTGTAGGATCTCTGGTAATAATATTTTGATTAAATTATGAGCACTCCAGTTAATTTATAGAGAAAACAAAATTCACAAGGAAAGAAGGAGGGGATCAATCTGATCCGGTATCAGTTCCCATACAAAGGCTGTGATCCAGCCTGCAGACATTTATGATTGAATAATTAGTTAAGTCTTCAGCCTTTGCATGCTCCTTTCCAAGCTTTATGCTAACAGTGGAACAGACTACCTGAACAGAGGCAGATATAATGAGACACAAATTAAAAACACATAAATTCGCTCAGGGGATTCATTCCACAGTTAGCAGCTCTCTGGCTAAAGTACTTTTTAACCACCACCTGCTCTTTGTTGGAAAATATTTAACACTAGAAATACCACTAAGCAAGATGGCAAAATGGAATATTTAAAAAAGACTTTGCAAAAGAAAGCTCATTTATGATCTACAATACAACTAACTTAATTAAAGATTTGAAAAATCCCTCTAATTAAGAGCAGAAGGATTATATAGCCAGGGGGTAAAAAGACGACAGTGAGCTTTATTATTATTATTTTTTTTATTGTTTTTATCTTTTATTACTTATCAAAATAACATATTTAACTTAGTTTTATTGATTTGATTGTGTAAATGTTATTTTTATCCATGTTTTAGCTGTTTTCTTTTTACCCGTTCTGATTTATTTTTTCTCTGTACAGCACTTAGGTCAGCTATTAATAAAATCATTTACTGTAAGATTGTTGATCTTCAAATAGTTCATATAAAAAGTCTATACATCATTAATAGAGTCAAAATGCAATTTTAGGTGTGGGATTGTTGAACTGAAATGAGCATAATTTTTGTTTGAAGGAGCTCCGCTTTATATAAAATTAATAAATATCTTACTTTATTATCCCTAAGTCATATTTTATAATAAAGCATTTTGAACTCATATTTTCACTTATTATAATGGACATTATTATTAAGCAGAGGGTATTGCAATACATTCTAATTAAGACTTTTTTTTAGATTATAGATTAATAGATTAATAATCGGATGGTGAAATACAAGTAATATTTAATAAAGAATTTAAACCAAGTGAAGCTAAAACTGTTCCCTTTGAAGGAATTTTGGATGGAGCATATTCATGGACAAAAAAACGCAATTTTAGGAGAAGGTTCACCAATTCAATTCAGTTTATTTATATAGCACCAATTCACAACACATGTCATCTCAAAGCACTTCATAATTCCAACACATCATACAGTAAAACTGATTCAAATATTTCTATCTTAGGAAAACCAGTTGATTGCATCGACTTACACCAAGCATGCTTGTAGCGACAGTGGAGAGGAACAACTCTCTTTTAACAGGAAACGGGCGCAAAGGGCATCACTATCCCTAAACTTCTAGCTTCAGTCTAACTCAATGAACATTCATCTTCAGAAGATTTATCTTGATTTTACAATTGATCAAAACTGTCAAATTATTGTTTTCTACATTGAACATCATTAGCTGTTAGCATGATATGGTAAAATAGGTTATTTCGATTGATTTTAACACGGAAAAAAACACTAAAACAAGACATTGGTCTAAGACTGAGTAAGCAAAACTTGCTAAAGCATTCATTGGGTTCTGCCTCGTCTGCAGTCAGGGAAGGCCTCACAAATTTGGATATCAGTCCAAGACATTCCAACATGTTAGATTTCCAGGATATCTGGGAAATTGATCTTAAGGACTAAATGGGCAAAAATCAAGCTTATTATTATGCTGTTTGAACCAGCCTCAACATTACCACTAAAGAAGCATTCAACAGTTTTAAGCTGTCTGTGTCAGCATGCTTGGCACAGAAAAAGATTTACAAATAGCTAATAAAGTGATTGATAAGCTAACCGTTAGCCGCTAATTTTGCAAAAAAACTTTGGACCGTCTTTTAAGCTTACTATCTACACCTAAACAAAAGGCTGATTTAGGTGTTTATCCATATCCTCCATTTACTTAACACATGCCTGCCACAGCATCATCTCTGCGGTAAGCAGCCAAGTTGACTTCCCTTCCACAGTGCAGCTGTGTGTGACCTGCAGCAACCATCTAACCCCTGCAGCTTCCCCCCTGCTGTGAGGGAACATGAGTTTTTACATGGAGGTAAAAGAGCTGCACATGCATTCACTCAGAGGTACACAGGTGCAATGATGATTGTTTGCTTATACATGAGGTAATTATGTTACCTGCATGATTCACCCCACCCCAAAAGAAAAAAAGAAAATAATAACCAGCTAATATGAAGAAGATAAAAAAGGTAAAAGAAGGAGGAAGTGGGGAGCTGTTATGACAGATGGGCAGGAGGCTGTAGGAAGCTAAAGCTAATGCCATGTGAGGAAGAAGAGGGGAAAAAGAAAAGATGGTAAACTAAAGGTTGTTTCTCAGATGGTTTCCAAAGCTAAAATATTTCGGTTTATTACATTTCTGCTGTAAGGTTGATTTTTTGATATACTGACACGTTTTTTGTGGACTTTTATGGACCTTTCTGTCTCGGGCACCATAGACCTCCATTATTTGAATGTCAGCAGACAGCAAGAAGCCTCCCAGATCTCCAGATGCATTTGAGATATCAAAAAAGTACTCCAGAGTGTTGTTCAGCATGGGGGTGAGTAGAAAATGAAGGATAATCATGTTTTGGGTGTACTATTCCTTTAATATCTTTATACCTCAACTGCCAAAATGAATAAATCTGCCAATGCAGCTTTATGGGTAATAAAGATCAAAGTTTATGAACCAAGGTGAAGGCAATCAATTGCTGTATAATAACAGTGCTAATGCTCATTTTCACTTTTTAAAATGAATTTCTGCTGCAATACTCCATCGTTAATGAATGGATGACGCCAAGATCATTTTATGAAAGATATCTCTACAGGGGTTAGGTTGTAGATATAGAGCTTGCATATTCCTATCTTCAGGTACCACAGAATACATGTCAAACTAAATGATACTACTCATAGAGTATCTAGGGTTTACTATTTGTATGTCTTGTGTCATGTCCGTTGGTTGCGCTGTTCTTTTTACATAACATGTAGCAGACTGAAGATGTTTTATCGTTATCTCCCTTTTATCTCCTCTTTCATCTTTTCTCCTTTTTTTCCCCTATTTTCCTTTCCTGTTCTACCTACATTGCAGTTTCCATATAATCTGTAAAACTCCCTGCATAATTATAATAAAGCAATTTATATGCATAAATCAAGCGGAACACTATGGCGATAGCCGTACTGCTCCACTTGTGAAAGTGAAATCTGTTAGGCTCTTTTTGGCATCAAGACAATTATTGCCACAAAACCAGACAGGACACTAAAAAATATATAGAGCTTGCACGAAAAAAAAAATGGATGCATGGCCTAAGTAGCCAAGGAAATGAAAGGATGACCAACAAATGGATATGTTTAGATAGATTGAACAGATGGAAGTATGGGTGGATTACAACAAAAGGATAAATTGTATATGTTCAAAAAGATCAGATGGGGGCAGGATGATGGCTGGAAACTGGATGGAAAATTATGAGCTAGATACGCAGCTCTATGATTTTAAGTAGAACTAGGTTTTTGTTTTCCTTTATTTAGATTTTTTTAACCTAGAAATAACTGAATATTGACGTTTTCTGACAGGTTAGGATAGAACCATTGATCAACCTTCCATGATGAAGTTTCAACACTAAATAAGCAGAACTTCGACGAACCACAAACTCTTAATTTAGCTATCTGCAGAGAGAAAAACAGAAATACTAAACTAAAACTGCACTCTCCTTACTCCCAAAGGCTTTTACCCACAATTCATCTTCTCCCATCTGACTAAAACAATCTGCAATGACAGCAAACCGACGGTAAAAAAAGCATCAACATTAGAGATAAACCCGTTCTCACGTTGAGCACAGGGATAATCCTGCATTTAAAGCCAATAATAAAAAGTGAAACACTGCTGAGAAGAATCTATTGCTTGTATAGAGGCAGGAGTCCCAGCATCGTTATGAGCAGATCTGCTGACAGGTTGGCAGGTGAAGAGCTCAGAGGTAATGAGTAGAAATGCATCATGTGTTTGTGAGGTTCTGAGAGGCGGCATTTGCTCCCGATTGTTTTCAGGAGCAAATTTCCTTGTTAATAGGAAACAGTGTTTCCTATTAACAGGTGTGCGTTCATGTTTCCTACCTTTCTGACCGAGTGCTGCGCCGGTTCTTGTTGAGGATCCAGAGACGCTGATGGAGCACTCCATCTTGGCCGTTTCCCACGGATACACACTGGTGGCGTCGGAGTGGATGGCGATGGAGAATGACGGGCCTGCAAACACCGAGCGCACGGCTTTCCAGTGAGCTTAACATTTAACAACAGGATCCACACATCAAAGGAAGTGATCAAAAAGATTCATTTAAGCACCGAGATTTTACCCAAACCCACGTAGAACTTTAATTCATTCCCCTGAGGCCAAAAAGCAGATGTTTAAAGCGTAAACACCATCTTAAAAAGGCAAAAGGCACAGCCGGTGATTTCTCTGATATTTAAAGAAAAAGCTGAGCTTTAAACCAAACATTTCATAAACAACACATTCATATTTGACATTTAGACGCCTTAAACCTTGCAAAAACCTGCAGAGTAACAGCTGTTTGCGGATTGGCTCTCTATTCTACTCATGCTTTAAAGTAAATTATTCAATGCATTTTTCTTTTGGCCTGCCATGTGCTTCAAGTGGATACTCCCAGTGGAAGGAGCATAGCAGAGTGCAGCCAAGTCCGCCCAGTCGCACATTGAAATGTGTTAAAAGCCGCGCTGGCCCTCAGTGCTTAAAAAAAAACAGGCTGTAATGTTGTGAGAAGCTTATATTTCTGTTTGTTTAGTATTTTTCTGCTACATTTTGTGGGACCTCACATCATCAGATTCTTTTATTTACTTTTTTTAAATCAAGAGGAGGAGGTTGGGAACCGATCTGAAGCATCTTGTCCTTTTTTCCTAAAAGCTGCGATTTCTCATTTTGCTTTGGATGCTGGTCGATTTAAACTGCATGTTTGTGGCTACAAAGGAACCATATATAAAGCAGTGTTGCACCGATACCAGTATCGGGCGGGGCACCGATCCAGCAACTATTCAACTATTGTCACCCATTCCAGGTAGGCAATAAAAAGTTCCACTGGATTCATTTTGTATTAGCAGCTTGACAAAGCCATGATGGCAATTATTTTAAATCCAAGTAGTATGCAGTTCTTCATATACTCACACATCAATTTCAAACAGATGGTATCGCTGTGGTATCGGCCGATACTGCAAAGCCAGGTATTGGGTATCGGGGCCAAAAAATGGCATCAGTGCAACACTAATATAAAGTCCTGCTGCATCTATGAGGTATAAGCATCTCTAATAATTGGATCAGGAGCAAAGGTGAAAAACTAAAGTTTTTCCACCTTTGCTGAACATTTTGGGATAAAGGCTCAAGATTCATGGCCAGTTCCTCAGTCTTGTAAGCAACTTTAAGCATTCAGTCTGCTGAGGTGAGTGAGTCGTCATTAGTGCAGACAGTAACTTTAATTCAAAATTCATAAAATACTTTAAAGCGAAAATAAATCTTACAGTAACTCTCATTTTTTTAACCAGTTGTTGTAGGTGTTGATAGCAGTTGGTAGGAGCGATCTCCTGTAGAGGTCTGTCTTGGACCGCTTCTAGGAAGCCTCTAACTGAAGACACTTAGTTTTTGTTTAAAAATCTTCATATTGTTTCTATTTACAGTTCATATCAAGTTACAACTTTTATATTTGAAAAGAAATTCCCCAATGCGGGTATTATTTTTGCAAAATCTACAAAACCCTTTTAATGTAAAAACATGTGCTTATTAAACATATCCAGTCTACATATATCATTTTCATATATCAGCTGGAATTGGTCCTACTAAACTAGAAGTCTTATTAGTTTCAGGAAAAAAAAAAACCTTGCTATAGATAGATAGACAGGTTGGGCTACGAGTCGTAACTGTTGCCCAAGTCAGCTCGTCCTCCAGTAGTTTGTCTTTAAGTGTTTAAGACAGTTAGGTTGGTGAGAACAACATGAGGAGATAAGTTCACCAATCTCTCACAAAAAGTCTGATTTTCTTGCATAAAATTCACGATTNATTTTTGCAAAATCTACAAAACCCTTTTAATGTAAAAACATGTGCTTATTAAACATATCCAGTCTACATATATCATTTTCATATATCAGCTGGAATTGGTCCTACTAAACTAGAAGTCTTATTAGTTTCAGGAAAAAAAAAAACCTTGCTATAGATAGATAGACAGGTTGGGCTACGAGTCGTAACTGTTGCCCAAGTCAGCTCGTCCTCCAGTAGTTTGTCTTTAAGTGTTTAAGACAGTTAGGTTGGTGAGAACAACATGAGGAGATAAGTTCACCAATCTCTTACAAAAAGTCAGATTTTCTTGCATAAAATTCACGATTGAGCTCATTTAGGCATGTGGAGAAATGTTCTAAGAGGGCCTCTTAGGGACTCTGCAGACATGTTACCAACATGTCTGCAGAGTCAAAGAAAATAACTTAAAAGCTGCAGCACCGATCATGTCCCTTGTCTAAACAAAAGTTGATCATAAGAGTTAACCTGTTGTTTTTAATTAGGACAGAAATACTTTATCGCTTTGTCTTACATCACAGAGCTACACTTGAGAGTATTTTGTTTGCATCTGGTTTTATAGAACAACAAGAGGTAGATCAACATGGAAAACATCTTTCCAGCCTCTGATTGTCGTTTACTTTGTTTCATTAAATCAATTTACCCATGACCAGCTTTTTTTTTTTATTCCAGCTAATAATTAGCCTCCCCACAGCATGATGCAGCCACCACTGTTTTTCTAATGCATTAGTGTGACCAGGATTACCGACAGGCAGGTTTTTTTTTTCTTGTTTGTTTGCTGCATCTCCTAAATGGTTTAAAGCCAACTAGCAAAGTACTTTTTGTGGCCTTGTTTCTTCCTTCTCCGCTAAATATTTCATTAAATGTAGTTTATGCATGTAACACAGACCCTATTTAATCGTTTGTCATCAAATAAAAGATTAAATTCATATGTATAATATATTATATATGGTAGATTTAATCCAATTACGTAGTTAAAGATATCAAAGCCCTACGTTCCATTTCTATTATCTTTTTAAAAAATAATGTTCATTAGTCAAGCTTTTTATGTAATGAAACCAGGCTGATTGCATTGAGTAATTCACTTTGCAGCAAGCCCTCATGCTAGGCATGCACATGGTGGCAGTGTAAAGGAAAAACGCATTTTAACCAATTTAATTATCTGCTTTTTCACTAATATTCTCCTTGGACCAACTTCTTTTGAGGACATATCTAAATAAAACCTGGAAGTTAATTTTATTATCTGCATAAGAGCAAAGAATGCCAAAAAAACAAAAAAAAAACAGGGCACAATCTTTTTTATTCTCATTTACAAATGTTGGCGTTCCTACTTTGCTCCCACCTCATATAAAATCCAAATAAAACAAAGCTAGGACCCCACGCGAAAGGTTTATGTCGAATATGAGACTTTGCATTCCCACATAAGCTAAATGCACGAGCAGGACACAAGACAACACCTCTGGAAAATTCAACATACAGCTGGAAGAATGGAGGAAGAAATGCTCAAAACAGGGACGAGTGAGCAAGCTGAGCTTCCATCCCTTGAGGCAGGAATATGGGGGCTCTTAAACTGCTCAGATTGCAGCTTGCCGACTGTCGGTGTGGGTGTGTTTGTGTGTAAAGTGGGCTTTGTTGTGTGGGGTCAACTTAAAATATTCGACTTGGACACACACTCAGACACTTGAAAGATTCCACATATACTGAAGAGAGCAGAGACAGAAAAAGAAAGCAGCGGTGCAGATCTTCGAAGCCGGCTGATTGGCCAAAGGGCTTCACTTTGAAGATGTCCCAGAGAGAGAGGAGGAGGAGGAGGAGAGGTAGAAGAGCGACTGAGTGAAAGATGGAGCGGGACAAAACGATGAGATATACGTGAGGCTTAAGGCTCCTGCTCTCCCCAGAGAAAGTCCCAAAGACGGCCCTCGATTTATCATCTGGTTTTCCACATGTTTTATACCAAGCTGTCATTTACCCACCCGCCTTCAGCGTCATTACTCCCCTCCTACAGCCCTTAAGCGTCTTTCCCTCCTCCAAATCTCTAAGATAATTCAAAACATGGCATCTTATGTGTAGGAACTAATCTGGGACACAAACGGCTCCAAAGCAGAGTTCTGACATGGAGCAAACATATGAAGCATGTGTCCTTTTCTAAGGCCTGAGAGAGAGCAACCAGACATTAGTGAGGTTTCTAATGATGCTACTCCCACTTCAGACATACTTCACCATCTCAAACCCTTTTAACCCTTTAGTATCAAGCTTTACGAATCACTATATTCTCTTATTTTGTTAGTTTCAGACAAGTAGCAGAGAATAAATAGAAATCTACCTAAATTTATATGAATAGAGCCAATGTAAAAGATCACCCACATAATAATGTCAAAAACAAAGCTGGATAACATTAGTTTAAAGGTGTTTTTGTAGCTTTTCAATTGTTGACATCAGCTCCTTTAATATAATTTGTTGAAGTATTTGAGCCCAAATTTCACAAATACTGTCTAACTGTAATTTTAACAGTAGATCAAAAAGCTGTAGCATAATGAGACCAACACTGTCTGGAACTTGGAGATGGTGCGACATAAACACCAACTAGGTGTTTCTGATAAGCTGCAAAAATTAAAAAACACCCAAAACCAAATGAAAGAGATAAAAAGCTGCAAACAAAAACGGTGCAGTCAACAAACATGGAGGCAAAAAAAAGTTAAAACAAAAGAAAATGCTGAAAGTACTCCAGACCATAGAGGGAATCAAACAAAAAACAAACCATATTGGACCAGGGCCTCCGTACAAATGGGAGGTCAAGCTTTAATGCAGTTTCACTATCAGATCCGTTCCCGGAAGCACGATCGGTAGCATCAGTTTATTTGCGCATGTGCAAGCAGATATTCATCCAGGTCCCAATAAATAATGTAATTATTAGGGGTGTAAATCACACCCATCATGGCGATTCGATTCAGTATTGATTTTCTGACCCAACGATTCGATTATTTTCCATTCTAAAGAATACACCACGATACGATTTGATTTGATTAATTGGTTCATTGTTTTTTTATTTATTTAGTTTTTTTCCTTACAGGTTAAATAATGTTTCAAACTTGAAATAAATCAATGAAAGCTGTAATATCGTTATACATTTTATTTGAGAAATAACAGCAAATAACAAGTAGAAAAGTTGTACTCCACCTAGGCCTATTAAAACCTCATTCACTGAAAATAATAATGTAATAGTTATAGATTCTGAAAAGCTTTGCATCAAAAAATACTGCACAAAATCAGTGCAATGAGTTCAATTCAATACCTCGACGTCCCCGCCCCCTCCGCAGACGCTCCGCTGCACCTCTCCCAAATTGTAGCTGACTGCAAACAGTGCAGCAGACAGGAGGCCGGCTTGTTTTGTTTTTATGACCGAAATTGCGGAAAACAATTCGTGAATTTTGACCCGCTAGAAGAGCGAGGTGCGCGAGAACGCTGGGACCCTTTTCCACCTGGATCCCTGCTCTCTAATGTCCCTCCGTAGTTGGACAAACTCGCCCCTTCTTCATCACCGCCTCAACCGTATCTAGACCAACAGCGTGTAGCACAGACCACGCTTTAATATTGTGCATAAATAAAAAATGTCTGCGTCAAGCTCACTGCGACAAACTGCTGTAAGAGTATAACCAGGAAGCGAGGTAGGAGGGCAAAATAGGTTTAGCGCCACCGCAGCACGGGAGGGAGAATTACGCCCAGGAGCAAATGGATAAAAATAGACTGGCAGAAAAAAAACAACAAAAAAAACAGGAATCGATTCTCTTGCGGACGTGTCGTTGCATCGGATCGTCGGCTGTTGGATCGATGCATCGATACAAAACAATTATTATTTACACCCCTAGTAATTATGGTACTAAAAGTACCCATTTCTATCCTTAACCTCTTAATATCCACCACTTCTGGAAAATTTGCCTATTTTACATACCCAAAGCCCAAATTGCACGCATGATACGTTATTTGAAAGTTAACACCTTCTAGTTTCTGAATATATACATGAAAATTGGATGAGTAAAACACCCAAGCTGCATCAGTTCAAACATGACTCAAAGTTGTCTTTTTTCAACAGCAGTGATAAAAACATGCTTGCTTGTTGTGGCTACATTTCTACATGCTGCTATAATTGTGCTTTGGTGCTGTCCATAAAATGAACAAAGTGGTTGAATTGAGGAGAATCTAAGCTTTCTAACAGTGTCTAACATGTCGGTTATATTTGTAAACATTTTACCAGTGTAATTTTCATGCATTCTGAGTTATTATTTGTAAACGCTTCAAAACCGGTGGGTTTTGAGAGGTTAAATCCCTAGAGAATGCTAATAGAGATCTTTAAAGAAATTATTTATGACTTTTCTGTGACAATTGTAAGCTTTTTACATTTATTCCGTTAAACTGCTTGTCTAATGTCATCATAGGACATGCTCGGAGTAGTCCGGGAAAATATGATTAAACAATGTTTATCTGCTTTTTTCTTGTTTCTTTCTTTAAATTATGCACTATTTACAATAAGGTTAACATGAAAGGAAAATATAAAACTAAAAAAGACACTATTTATGTTTAAATTCAAAGCCGTAGCGTAGGATCCCACTTTTATCACAGATCAGTGATAAAACAGAAAGGATTTTGATGCATTTGTTTTCTTATGAAATACATTATCAACCTATAACACATCATAGTTTAGTACGCTTACTATTTTTAATGGAAGGAAGAGCTTAATTACGGTCTATTTTGAAAAGTAAAATCGAGGGCAACGCGGATTTATATCTGGCGGCGCGTGCGCAAATGAGCTGAAGGTACGAATCGTGCTCCCAGGACGGATCGGGTAGTGACATGCAGGATTAAAAAAATAAAAATAAAAAATTGGAGGAAGAAAGGGGAGGTGTATCTTTTAGTTTATTTTCAAAAACAGTGTCACATCAATATGGAATAACATCATGGTAAAATATATATGAATAACACGTTGCTCCAATATGGTTTGTTCTAGGTACGTGTGTTTGCAGCTCTTCTTTTTTTGCAGTATTTATCTGTTGCATTTGTCTTTTATTCTTGTGTTTTGAAATTTGCATCATGCATGTTTTTGCAGCTCGTTCCGTGCCAATTTGCACCATTCCGCCACTGTAAATATCCAACATGGATGCACCTTTACTAAACTCCAAATGAATCAGTTAAATGAATAAAGAAAATGCTCAAACAAAACCTGTAGTAGTGAATCATAATGCACCCATTCAGAAGATAATCGCACAAAAAGACATTCAAATGTCATTTTATGGAATGCTTTGGCTTTCTTAGAACCCAGAGATATTTTCGCTCTTCTCTGGTCATTTTTACATCAGCTGCTTTTTTTTCTTCTTTTTTTAAAGCTGCAAGCATAACTTAAACCCGACGTAAAAACAGCTGCAAGTAGTAGACTTGATTTGCTCATATATAGTATGCAAAGGCTGATGTGAATGAAGCAGATGCAACATTTATATGGCTGCTCTCTATCATTTTTATCTGTCAATTTAGGTCGACAAACTGAGACTCAATCTTTTTTTTTTTTTGTTTATCTTATACCTCTTCTTCCGTCGTTTCTGTCTTCGTTCTCCTATATTATTCTGATTATTTTTACCACCAAATACAATAAATCTCCTCCTTTTGTCCTCCTCGTCCACTTCATCACCTCCTAGCCACACATCTAGTTCCCAACTTCCCAGTTAGATCAAAGACAATAAGTAGGCCAGCGGCAATGGTGGGCGTCAAAGGGCTTTAGGTGTGTGCAGGATTTTTTTAATTTTTTTTGCACATTATTATGAACTTAATGTGACTCATGAGTAACACAGAGTAGGTGGGGAATGTGTGTCCGTGAACGTGTAATGAGAAATCCAAAATCTGAGAATGAACCACTCCCTGATTTCAAAATAAAATAAAATTAAAAAAATAAAATAAAATGCCTACTTTTTTTTTTTGGTTTTCTTTTAAGATCCAAAATTGGAAACGAGAAGAAAAAAATGTTTTTTAATTCCAAAAGGAAAAATACAAAACAAATTTAGAGTTCTTTTTCTTCTGATTAAGCTCCCCCCTCCCCTCCCCTCTCCTCTCCTCTCCATTTTGTTTTTGGTGCAACCCTGAAGCAGTTGAACACCAGCATAGAAAGACTTTGCACCGTTCTTTTTCGGCAGAACTATTATATTTAAATTAATTATTTCCAGTTTTCCAATTTCATTTTCAATAAACAAAACATTGCATTGAAATAAAAAGCAATAAAGATCTAATGGACAAGCTCCTTTTTCATTTTAGAATTGAAAAATTGGAGACAGGTCGAATTTTATTTTCGAGATTGGGGTTTTAAACATAGGTTCAAAACAAAACAACAAAAAACAGGCTTGTTTTATATTTTTTTTCTATTGTTTTGCAAACAATTTATTTTCAGATTTTAGATTTCCCGTTTCAAAACCAAAACCGAACCTCCAGCGTGTACACGGTCCGACTTGTGTGCTTTTTAAGAGAAAGGAGATGCTTCTGTCGCTCCTTCAACAATAATTTAACTCCTTGACTTTAGAGTCATTAGTTCAATCACAAATAATGTGAGGAACTTTATGAAAATGGACAAGAAAACTGTAAAATGGCCTTGGACAAGAAAACTGTAAAATGGCCTTGGATAATTGATGAATAGAGCTGCAAAAAGGAAAATATTATATTTGATCAGATTTTATTGAATGGGACGAAAGCAGATGGTGGCTTTGTGCTGGACCCTGCTTCTCCTACTATTAATTTTCCAACTAAGATTGAAGTCTTTATTAGTGTAACAAATATGTAGCAATTATTACTGGGTCAAAAGTCAAGTTTTTTTGCGCCCTGCTTTGTAATAAATCAAATCTTCTAAATGCGGCTGGCCGTGTAGAAATATAGACGTTTTGCTTTGACTGTAATTGAAGTAAATAGATCAAAATATGGGCAGATTTTCTGCAAAGATCATGAAAAATTGTGTACACTGAGGGAGTGGACATGAAGAAGGTAGCTTGGTGATTTAGATTGAACAAATAACAGATATTTGCACTTGATTCCAATTCTACAAGCAAGTCCAGGTTTGAAGTTTGTGTAACCTCCATTACTCCAGGTGACTAACCACTTAGCTAGAGGTGCCGTCATGGAAATGGATGATTTTATTGAGAGGGAGAAACATTAAAAGATTGAAGATGGTTATGAACCAACCTTACTGACTCCTTTTGGCCATTAAAATAAATTTACTGCCATAAAAACAAACTATTTAACAATATGGTTGATAATTTGGTTTTTACAATAGACTGAATGAGAGTTTTGATGATAAGGTTTCCAACACCTAATCCGGTGGTCCGGTCCAGAGTTTCCATAGACTTCTTAACACTTTTATCAATTTCATTCACTGTTTTGCCCAAACCTCTTATCTTCCTTTTTTTTTTTTTATATATCAAAATGGATCTCAACTGGTTTAATATCTATTGGCTTTGTCCCACTTCAATATTTCTGTCTTTCAGTTTTAATAATTCTATGAAGTATGAGTTGCTTTTTTGTTAATATCAAAATAGTTTTAGAATTTTAGCATCACAGCATACATTTAAAATGTACTTGTGTACATTTTAAATAGAAAGATTTTTGGTTCCACTAAACTTTCCACTGAAATGCTGGGATGCAGCTTGAAGCCAACTTCCTAAGTAAAACTTGCTGTTTATTTCCGCCATGGGGAAGCTTTCATGTGCATGGATATGAAAAAGATAACCAACATTTTATTAGAGCAAGTCATTTTTCACTAATCTATGAGAGACCAGTTTAAAAACTTGATTTTGTTCTTATATAGCTTAAATCTGTGTGTGGCGTTAAGCTAAACGATTAAGAATGAAAGTTTTTTTAATCTATTCAAGGACTTTTCATGGTATTAGAACAGATAAAAGTGTGAGCTAGGAAGAAAATAACAAGAGAACAAACATAGACGCACCGTTTTCTTGAAAGTCGATTTCAATTTTGTTTGACTCTGAATTGGCAGCGGTCGTCCAGGACTGCTCAGGATGCTGTTTGGTGAAGGCGGTGACGTCGCACCAGTAGTAACCCCTGTCGGACAGCTGGACGCCCGCGAGGCGGAACTGGAACTCTGTCGCACCAGTTTTAGACAGAACCAAACTGTCTCTGTTGAAACAAAATGAAGGAACTATTAAAATAGAAAAAAAAAAAAGGAACTCATGCTTTTTTTCCAAAGAGGGACTATGTGAGTACCTCCTGTTCGGGTTGCTGTGTTGCACCACGTTATCAGGGCTGAGAGACATGATGGTTTTCACGCTGGATTCCAAGCCTTCCTGTGATTTGATGTAGACGGCATAACCGATCCAGTCACCGAGGTTCTGAGGATAAACGGTGCAGTTCATCTCAAAGGTAGCCCCGCCCACTGAAGCTTTACGAATGGGTTTGGCGACGATGTTCAGAGTCGGACCTGAAAACACAAGCAAGCGTGAAAATGATGACCTCAGAAGAAGAGGTCACAATATTTCTAAGTTCCAGAACTGTCCTTTTTTAAACACTAAAATGTTCAAGTCTATCATTAAAGGAAGTAAGAAATGAAGGATATAAGGAGGGAAAGTGGGTTAAAAAAAAAAAGAGAGAGGAAACAAGAATGGAATTGCTTTTCTGTATCATTACATTATTTTTACATATTTCCCCAGACCTTGAAAACTGTGAAATCAAGACTTCAAGACTAAAATGGACCCATTTTTCTTTCTGGCACTGACACAGACAGATCATAATACAACAGTTACATCATGGCCCAATTAGTGAACTAGGGTCACAAAGTTCTAGGGCGAACAGGAAGTAAATGTGTGCGTGTATTGTTGGTAAGAAGCTGAGACAACAAGCGGTTCTTTGTTGGATTTTCTCTTTGAAGTCTGAAAAGCAGTCTAAAGAATCCAATCTGAGGAAGTGACTTCAGGCCCTGCTGTGAGCGTGATATTTTTATTCATTCACCTAAAAGAAGCAAGTGACATGTCTGTGCTGAATTGATGGTACTGGATGTTTTTTTGTTGAAGCTTGCTTACTCTTAGTGTCCCAGCGTAGGGTCAGCGGTGAGCTTTTGACCTTGGTGACATTCACTACGTCCCCCTGGCTGCTAACACTCCAAGCAGTAACGATGCACACATACTGACCCATGTCGATTTTCTGTGGACAGAAAAAACAAACATCCTTCTAGTATAACAAAATTTGCCATCTTTTAATTATCAGGCTCCTCTCCTGTGGAGCCAACTACCAGTTTTAGTCCGTGAGGCAGACCCACTGCCTACTTTTAGGGTTAGGCTTAAAACTTTCCTTTTTGATAAAGCTTATAGTTATAGTCTTAAGTTATGCTGCTATAGGCTTAGATTGTTGGAGGACATGGGGACCCTTTTTCATCATTCTTTCTCTATTCTCACACTCTGCTGATTGCTCTCTCTGCTTTTACTCATAGTAGCTTCATCTGGTCTGTTCCTGTTTGACTGTGACACCATGCTGTGCTGCCGCCATCAACACCTTTGTTTATAGATGTTGGAGCTAGGCCTGTTTTTCAGTGTAGTTGCCAGTCGCTGTTTGGTATCACTGCTTCTTTTTCTATGTCTGCTTCTGTCTCCTTGAACTCCAGTCGGCCTCGGCAGATGGCCGCTCACAACGAACCTGGTTCTGCTGGAGGTTACTTCCTGTTAAAAGGGAGTTTTTCCTCTCCACTGTTGCTACAAGCATGCTTAGTGTGAGGGGTTGCCTTCGAGTCAATGAGTCGATTCAATCAACTGGTTTTCCTTAGATAGAAACTTAATCAATTTGACTGTATGATCTGGTTTAATTGTCTCTGTAAAAGTGTAAACTATAGTAGTTTTTAATATAACTAATAGTTTTTAATTCTGTATTTTAGGATCAAATCTATTTAATACTCTGACCGCACCTCATCAGAAAAAAAAAGAACAAACAATAATAGAGTTGTATTTTCTTACCTGTGTGCGGAGGAAGCGCAGTTTGAACGTGTCGGGTGGGACTCTGCTCAGGCCCAACGCGCCGCTATCCAGCCTGTTTTTGTACGTCGAATCGGACAACAGGTTGCCGTATCCGTCCAAGGAGCCAATGAGCTTTGGGGGCGGAGTATTAGCCCCCTTATCTATGGATGATAAAAATCAATAACTGCACCTAGAATTCCTTTTTTTTTATTTTTTCCCTTAAGAGAATCAATGTCTATTTAGTACCAGGAAGACTGGTGTGCTCCCAGCTGACACCCAGTCTGCCGCCTGGCGGTAACTTGGAGATGTTGGTAACATCACAGGACAGCTCTATGGGTTCGCCCGTCTTCTGGGGCTTCACGGAGGCTTCCAGGGTCAGCGTGAAGTTTGGCTCTGAGGAAAAAAGTAGAGGAAATAAAAAATTGAGCTCAATTACATTATTTAGCCACAATCTTGCATATCCTTCAC